>NW_007579608.1:0-77965 GCF_000690725.1 Stegastes partitus | reverse complement strand
ACATCTACCCTCTAACTCTACATCTACCCTCTAGCTCTACATCTACCCTCTAACTCTACATCTATCCTCTAACTCTACATCTACCCTCTAACTTTACATCTACCCACTAACAGCACAACATTTTTACTATCAAACAATGCACCAAAAATCCATGTGACCAAGAGACTGATGAAGAAAACCTGGTTAACACAGAAAGCTGATAACCACCATAATAACACCCACTTAGTTCTAATAGGGGTTTAGGTTTTGTTGAGCCAGCTAACACAAAGAAAGCCTGGATATGTGAAACTTGTTTCGCAGTACAGCCGTCGGGTTTATTGACATTTGATTAGCAGCTTGTTGCTGTTTCATATTCAGCATTTGTGGTTTAAAGTCTGCAGTAGGGGTGAAGAAACAGGATATCTTGTGGTTTCTGATGCGTCCTTGATGTCGACCGGACCGGTGCGCTTGTTAGATAGTCGCTTCACATTTTATTGTGTGTTGAGATGTTTTGTAGAGCAGTTGTTGTGTGGATATATTTGCTTTAGATGGAGAAAAATCTCCATTTTAGTGCGTACGAGGGCTTTAATGCACTCCTTCCTGGGAAAACGCAACTGCAGGATGGAGAATACGGCAAGAAGTGGGGCTAACTTTTAGATTTTTCTGAACAAGACCAGCTCCCGTCCTCATAAAGATGATGCACCAGTTCCTTGGTTCCTCTCTCGGTTCTGGTTTAGGGAAAGTGCAGCTGAAGACTCATCCAGGGGTAACCTTGAGGCCTCAAGAATCCAACATCCTGCCCACTACAGGTGGCTAATTTGATCAGTGCAGTTGTTTTTCCCTCTTAAATACCCAAAATACTACAAAACAAAAGCATCCCATCATGTTTTGCCATCCACCACACACATGCTCCCTCCTCACTCCAGCAGCCCTGCAGCACAACACAGCATTAAAAGCATTGTTTTTTTTCTTCTTTTTTCTCCCCCTCCCTCCCTCAGAGAATCCAAAAACAACTGTGCCATAAAACACTCCGTCCGTCACGAGTGACACGATTCATCACAACTGCGATTCAGATGAATATGGTAAACAGTGCCCTCCCTCCGACGCATCTCATTAGCGGAGTCCCGCTGTAGCCGAGCTATAGGTGAAGCTGCCTCTCTCTGCCATACTGAAGCAGGTGTCCAACATGGCGAACACTGGCAGCGGCTCTCTCGCGACTATTCTCTTTTTATTCATGTTTCAAGCGGCTCTTCACAAAGGTAGGACTTCTCCACTCGTGTCTGAATGCAATGCGCACTTTCCCGTCACATTTCCGCGCGTGTAGATGTGCAAAGAGTGCGTTTTTTTGCCATCTGCGTGCTGGGCAAAAAAATAAAAAAATAAAAAATGTGTGTTTTTTGAACGTGCGCGGCAGAGCGTTTGGATGATGTTGTTGGAGCAAGTGCAGAAAACCTCTCCGTAAAGTTGAAGCGGCGGCTGGAAAAGGGCAGATTTCTGCGTGTATGTGTCCAAACGGGCGTTACGCATCCGCTGCCCGACTAAATGCATCACTTTGGTCAGCTCACCATGAGGCTATAGGCTAAAATCGCGTTGCCGCTACACAGCTGGCAACTCTTAATTGTGGGGAATGCTGTTGTGCGTCGGTCTTTTGTGGCTCCGGCTGCACACGGAGGTGCATTTTTGAACGCGTAAACTGCTGTTTGCTCGCCCGGTCCGCTCGCCTGGTTACTTTTGTGGCATTAACGGAGCCCGGGCTGCTGTAAATCACAGAAAACAGCGGTGCGTTAAAGTGGAATATGCAGCAGCCTCGACAACGTGCAGTTCGAGGAAACGCTGCACCGAACTCCATTCAAAAGTCTGCTAATTTAACTGTATGACGCCAAGATTCCCAGATTGCTCCATGTTAGAAAGAAACTCGCATCGTATTGGTAACAGAGTGCCTGTTTTGTTGAATTCGGCGCAAATGTAGCTCACGATCGATGAGTTATTGTCCGTTTAATGTCAGTTTTTGAGAGCCCGTTCACTGTCGGCTATCCCGCTGAACGCCGTCAGGAGACCATTGGAGCGGCGGGCGAATCCGCTATAAAAGTTGACATTTCAATGAAACAAGTGCACTTGTGTGTTCTGGATGTGCGCCGAAATGAGAAGCACACCAGAGGGGTTCACGCTATATCCTAACCGACCGTCTCCAGCGCGCTAACTCTCGCCTGCAAACAAGAGAAAATGAATTTGACGCTTAAATCCTGAGTTTGCAGTTGCGCTCCGGGGTTGTGTTTTTTCGTAATACCGGGGCTGGATTTGCAGGGGAGAAAAAAAATACATCAAAGGGTCTCGTTTGGGTGTAGTAATCTGAGTCAGATGCTTTCAAGAAGCAGATAGAGCCGGTGTCGGTGGAAAACTGCGACACGCGTTTTCTCTTTTGGGGGCTTTTTTGAAAAGGAGGATGATGTTGCGAGCGATGAGTCTGCGGAACACACTTTCCTATATTTACCCAGATGGGATAAAGTGCTGTGCTATATGCTGGCAGCTCTGCGATCAGTCGTGAACTCGTAGTGAGCGGTTCCACGCTTGGTTCGAGGTTATTTATCCTTGCGCATTGATACGCAGGAGATGTGCCGAAAGCTTTGCCTCTTCCACCTCCCCGCGTCGCCCGTTTTTAGCCACATCAAGTCAATTATGTAATGACTGATTAGCTCACAAGTTGGAGTTCTGCGGTGCAATCCTGCTCCTTTATGAGAATAAAAGCCTTTTCTTCCTGTGACGCTGCGTCCGAGCCTCTAATGGTGACAAACAGGAAGGCAGATGTCGACGTTTGTCACATTGTGGATTATCCAGCAGGCTTAATCCAGTTTTATCCATTAAAATGGACGCACATTAATCATATTTTTTCCCCCCCTTCCACAAGTCAGAGGAGCACAACAAAGTGGCACCAGGCTGCCTTGTTTTTGGACACTGCTGCTCTCTACCTTCATGGAAATGGCTCCAGTGATTTTAAACAAAGCTCAAGGCGCACTTGCACAAAGCATATCAATTATTTACCTCCAGCTGCATACTGTAAAGCTCTCACTGTGCCAAACATTACAGCGTGTTTTTTTCCCCCCTTCATCAATACAAAGAACCAAAAAAAAAAACCCAAGTTGGAGCGATGAGAGTGCAGTCAAGCTAAGAGAAGGCTGCATTAATTAATTTCACCCCAACTACAAGTTCCATTTTGGCACAAAGAGTCGACTCCCGCTGCTGTCGAATCACACAAGTGCTCCAAATGAAATGGATTTAGGGGGAAAGCGTCTGATTGTGCCATCTCTCCGGTGTTCTTCCCCAGAATAACTTCCTGCTTCTAAGTCGAGAAGTGTTGTCAGTCAAATCAAAACATATATATGTTTTGACTCATACATGAAGTAGGAAGGTGTTAAAACACTCACACCTTGCTTCTGTGTTTTTTCAGAAATCCCGTCTTTATGGTGCTCATTAGTGCACATTTACCCGGTAAACCACACCATCACCAAGGCAACAGCACAGATGGTATTAAAATGTATGTTTCTTTATCTTAATTAAGTCTGCAAATTGTCTCAAACTGCAGTTTGGCTCCTGCAAATAATCAAACATGAAATTAGTTGTGACATTTTGCCGAACTTCACCGTCTTTTACGAGTTCTTCACTTCTACATTTTCCTGACTGATGGAAATAACACTAACGATCGTTCCGGTGATTAAAAGTGCCTCGGCGTCTTTATTCGTGACGGACTGTGATTAAAACGCGTGCCGTTTCATCGTCTTAATGCGTTTTCCGTGTAAGTGCAGCTGTAATGCAGACTGCCAGGCCTCGGCGCTTTGCAGGTGTTGCTGCGGAGCGCTCGGACCGCGAGCTTGCTGAGACTTGAAAGCCCGGTTAGGCAATACGAGTTTTACTGCATCTCTGCTTTCATTTTTGTGGAGTTGTGTAACGGCACGGCGGTGCAGGTGAGGGCAGGGGCTGCTGGGAGCTGCAGAAAAATGCATCCGACCAGCAGGACCTCACGTCACCTCGCTGCCCCCGCCGTCCTGCGCGCCTCGGCTCGGATGCTGATTATGTTCCGATGAGAGAATTAGTCCGGGCTGTTGTGTGGGTTTAATTTTTCATTGACATTCTGAATTTTAAATTGCTTGTTTTCAGCCTGCATGTCATCACTCTGTCCTCAGATAGTTTATGAGCAAGTAGATCCCATCACACGTGTTCACTGAATCCAACAGGGTCTCCTCATGTGCAACCAACAGCAGGTCTGAGCTAAAAGATTCATATGAAGAGTGAAATCTAAACGAATGCAAAGCTTTCTTTTCCTGTGTGTTCCTGCTTTATTGGCCTGCGTTCATATTCCTTTATTTGCTGCTACATTACGGACGATATGTAAGCTGAAGGGTGCATGAACTGCCGTCTATACCGTCTCGCTGAGATGACTGACGGATTAGTCTCGATAAATATCCAGGAGGACGTCTCTTAATCAGAGAAAAGCAGTTTTAACCCTTTGAACCCTGAGAGGTTTCTGGGATTGTCACATCTTAAGTTTTGCTAACGTATAAAGTCGTGCACCTCTTTGGAATCAACACAACCTCGGCTGGAAGTGGAGAAGACTTGGAAATGCTTTTTGTGCTGCATAACAAAGTTTCGGTGTCATAGAAAGCTCAGTGCAAGACAAACCTGTTGCCCACAGGTGTTAGCAGTGCTACATGCTATAGATTTATAGATGGTTTATGTTCTTTCAGTTCTGCGTAAACACCGCCTGCAGTTCAATCCAGATGTTGTAGCCGAGTCACTGATGGCTTCACTGTCGAACCGAGTGCAGCAGAATTTTCGGCTTTTTGCAGAATCTGGTTACTGCGAGTGGTTTCTCTTTAAAATTTTACAGGATTTTTTGATGAAATATCTCAATGTTAGGCTTGTGTTTGGTCCTTTTTTTCTGATCTGAACGACGAATTCAATCTGACAACGTTTTTTTAAACTTTCAAAGCCGCTGGCGGGGGTTCGGATTGTGAACGGTACTTGTTGAAGTTTAAGATTTGCTGCTATGGTTGTCTGATGGACCTCTGACGCCTTCCACATGGCAGCTCGTTTCAGACTCCATCTCCTTGTTCGTCCCTCGCTGCCCGTGAAGCTGTTGAGCTCCTCACGAGAGACTTATCGCTCGCTTCAATATTAAAAAAAAAGAAAAGAGAAACTAGTGGCAGGTGCTGTTTTCTAGAACGTATCCACTCCTTGCCCCCTGAAAGGCAAGAAATGAGAAGGTGAAGCATGTTATTTAAGCGTCAGCGTTAATTCTCTGTGGCGGTTGTTGAAATGATTTTTCCGTGCGACGGAGCAGCGTGGCGCTCACTTCAGAGCGTCGCCGCCGACCGCTTTAATACCTGCCCGTAAGTAGGTGTGATGCAGTGTTAAGTGTCGTGCAACAGTCCACACGCAGCCAGTTGGTCTGTTTCATAATGGATGGAACAGCGAAGCCAGTGTGGCGTCATGCTTAAAGCTGCTTTCTTTCTTATGGCCAGCAGGGGGCGACTCCTCTGGTTTCACAAGGAAGTGTGATTATGTAGAAGTCACTTAATCTGTAACCTCAATAAACGTCTTCTGAATGAGTTTAAGAGTTTTTGAAGACAGCTTGATGCTAATTTTGTGAATTTTGGCGGCATTTAGAGTAAAATAAACAAAGTGGGGTATGCTGTAGGGGCGGGGCTTCCTCGTGATTGACAGGTTGCTACCGAATCATTGTGCATATTGTTTTTGGTAAACACTAAATGCCATATTTGATAATTTAAAAAAAAACATAGTCCACAAACATGTGGCTTCATAGTGGTTGGGTCTGTTTTTTGTATATTTTTAAGCTGCACCATAAACGAGTACGAAATCTGCAAATGTTTCTGTTCTGTTGATATAATAGACATGATGCCATAGCTGTTGTTAGAAAGTTATTATGATTAGCGCTAAAATACTTATTAAATTAATCTACGAAGCATCAAAACCAATGAAAAATGTCCACCGAGAGCCCAAAGGAACATCGTTGCGGTGTTCAGATTCAGTGTGTTCAGACCTGGTCTCTTAAGAGCACTTATGAAATAGGTCTTCTATACTGTTCTTGGCAGTATAATATATTATTAAATGGAAAGAAAAAGTCATGTACAGTTCATGCCAGTAGTTTTAGCTCTAATGCCACTCCAGGGCTGCAGCATCGGCTCCCCTACCCGGACCGTGCACCTCGGCGATGCTTTCTATAACTGACTTTTTCATTAAGGCCGTCCTGCTTCAGTTTTAGATGATAATTTATTCAGGAAAAAGTTACAGCTACTGTTTTAGCTCGTACTCCCCGAGGCGAGGTATTAAAACCAGTATTGTTTTGGTACTTGTGCCCCCGCTATGTGCCGCAAATCACAACCTGCGATTTGCTCGTCTCCTTAATTGGTTGTGAAGCGTCTTTTATTGCGGCGCAGGAGCTCCGCCGGCGCTCGTACGACCGCAGAGCTTTTCGCCGGATCTCCTGCGCTTTACGGACTTTAGCCACAAAAATAATTAACTGGTTTATCGTTGACCATTTTTATCATGAACAAAAAAATACCAAGCGCTGGCTGTTGGGTTTGAACAGAAAGCCGGTGGAGTGGCGCAGCGTGGCGTTGGCTCCGAGTCAAGCCGGTAGGAGCCCCAGTGATGGAAAACAGGTGTGGAAATGGACTTGTTCCCCCCGTCTGCACCCTCCAGCAGCCTCTCCAGCTGTAATGAAGAACAATGGCTTTATTCCTGAAGGGAGGGGACCCCAAGTGACCCTCCTCCCATCACCTCCTCCTCCCGTCGCCCCCCCGCCAGTCCTACAGTGACTCCGCTGGCAAGCCGACAGATGACTGGGCCGGGTCGCATCTGGCCTCCGTGCACTTAGTGTAATCAAAGAAAGGAAAAAAAGGTTTATGGCCCACTTGTTAGCGAGCCGCCAACTGATGGGATGTCAAGTAAGCACCCTGCGATTTCCAAATCTCCCGAGAGGCCGGGGCGGCGGGGAGGGTTTGAGGGGGTGGGCGGCAATCTGCCACTCTGAAAGCAGCCCACTGGCTTAGGTATCGACCGCGCCGTCCGCTTTTACAACCTGCCTGTAAAGCAAGCGAAATGAGTCCAATTGAAGTGATTTTATTTTGAATATTTGTGCTCATATTTACATAATGTCGATGCACAAAAGGCTGCTGCTGCTTCTCCATCCTCCCCCCAAAACGTCACTGGTAGGAGTTGTGTGTGGCTGAGGCCTCCAGCGGGTGTGTACTTAAAGCAAACTAGTTTAAGCAGATCACACGGAGAACATCGCGAGGCGGCGGTTAATTTAATCAGGGATTAAAGGGGGAAACATGTCATATACGTGGCGCCTCTTCCACTTTCTGTCATGACCTGCTTCGCTCTGTACACGGAAACCACCTCGCTGAGCTTAAACGGCGGCACTGTGTCGTCTCTCGGCCCGACCCGGTGTTGGGATGTGGTGCTGGAAAGATGGCGGCGGCGGTTTTTGGAGCTTGACCAAAAGACGTCAGGATACCTCGGCCGCTATTAATTAGTTTTTGATGTGAAAACTTTTCATAACAGGGAGAAAGATGGAGTTTTTGGAAGTGGCGTCGTGTAGTTTGTTATGGTTAGTCTCAACACTGTCTGCAGCACATGTAGCAGAGTGCGTGTGATGGCTGAGCGGTGCGGAGTCGAGCCGTGGCTTCACAGTAAACCGGGAACTAGTTTGTGAAATATGTCGCTGGAATCAGGATTGATGCAATCATTTGTTTTTTCCATTTAGCTCTAATGCATATATTAGAGCAAACAAAAATAGGTGTTTGAGTATTTTTTTTAAAGAAACTAAAGTCTTAATTCTGTGATTCCAGCCTCCTAAAGGTTAATACTTTCCTTCTTCCTCTGTGACAGTGAACTGAATGTGTTCTGATTGCGGGCAAAACAAGACTTTTGTCATCTTTGGTTTTGGGAAACTCTCATTTTTGTTTTATTTTACCATTTTCTGACATTTTAAAATCAAGCGAGTCATTGATTAATCAAGCAGATAATCAGCAGATTAATCAAAGATGGAAGTAATTGTTAGTTGCAGCCCAAGTGATCCCGTCGTAGCTGCTTATTTTACATGAGCGACTTTTGTTTCTTTGTTTTTCCCTCTTCCCACTAGTTTGAAGCGGGCAGAGTTAGCAAACCGTTGATGCTCCTGTGAAACAGGAACCAGAGATTTAAATGTGAAATTCATAATGTTCACAAAATCAGAAACCTGAGACTTCCACGTGGATGTGAAACATGCTGCAGTTAGTTTTACGTCACGGTTTCATACCAAACTGTAGACTTGTTAAGAAGCCTGGATGATGCTCAACCTCAGACTGATGTTAGACAAGAAACAGGGCAAAATTAACCCATTTCACACATTAGCTACCTTAGTCGGTGCAGCATGAGTCTATAGAGTATTGATTTAATCATTTTTACATTTTTTTAAAGCTATAAAATAAAAAATTTACCAGCGTTTTTCTTGGCATTTTAGAGGAGTTGTGTGTTGTATGTTCTGAAGGCGACGTTGTGTGTCGTGTGTTGCAGGTTGCACAGGTGACAAATGTGCCAGGTGAGCATTCAGGGCAGTAATCTGTACTGGTCCAGTTCACTAGATGTTTTAATATCGTCCTGTGTGGCTGCCGACAGCTTGACCGAGGTCCGCTCTGCAGGATAATAATAAAACAAAACAGAAAACACACCTTTGATTCTGATAAAATCACACACGGGCTCAAACAAGTGCGAATAATTTCCAGCTCTGATGCCATTCAGGCTCGACGCATAAAGAACTGGCAGTTCCTCCCTCTGACAGTTTCCCCTTCCTTCTCTTCAGCGTCTCACTTTCAGAGAGAAATGAGCCTGTTAATATTTTGAACCTCTGCTAAATAAAGTCAGTGCAGCTGTCATCTTTGAGCAGGATTGACTCTTTTTTTTTTGTGTGTGTGTGTGTGAAATGTTTTTTAGTCATCACTCGCTGCCTTTCTCCGGCGTCTGCCCGTGTTACAGCACCGCCACGGCTCGATTGTGGCTGTCAGACGTACAGTGAATGACTGTGCCGCGCTACGTCACGCATATAAACACATGCTATGGTGCAAGACGGCGAAGTGGAGACGCAGACAGTCCGGCCCGCTGACAGCTCGCCGCCCGTCCTCAGTAAACGCCTCTAAATAATGAAAGGCAGTCATCATCACACGCTCCGAGTCGTCCTCTGCTGCGCCACAATGCTGCCGTCTTCCCTATTTCGGGGGAATTTCCCCTTTAGTCTCCAGCTCATGACCTGCTGGATTGAGGTCAGGTGACTCCATCAGTCAGGAACATTCCTCTGTCGGCAGAACGGCCTCAGCTGCTTCTGCTGTGTGTGTTTGGGATCATTGTCCTGAGGTGTTGCTGTGCAGTTCGGTGGACGCTCTGAGCTGAGCGTACGAGTCCACGCCCGTAAAGATGCTGCTCAAGGCGAGATTTTTTTTGAATTGCAGCACCTGAAACAACAAAATAAATGTCCAGATGTTTCCAGATGTCTGCAGGTATCAGAACAAAGGGACGCTGCTGCATTTTTCTTGCCTGTGTTATACGAATAACTCACCAACTGCTCCACTTGTTCAGAGCAGCATCGTCCTCCACCACACCGTCACCGTGACCTCCACGTCTTCTCACTCGTATGATCCTTCAGGAAAAACAGTTTTCAAACAGCAGGAAGTCGTGGTTAACAATAAGTCTCCGTTGTCTCGCTGGACAACACGTCCGTTGTGACGGCGCTGTTTGAACTTGTGTCTTGGATTTTTTTATTTTTTTTTATCCAGCTCTTGGACGGCAACTTGAGAAAAATGCCGTTACGCCAGGGAGGGGATCATGTGTTCTTTTGTGTCTTTCAGGAGGTCAACAGTTATCGCCTCGGTGACGCCTCTCTGATGTTCTGATGTGGTGTAAGAACGCTGCAGACGGAGAACCTGTTTTTGCTCAATAGCACTCTTTGTGTAGCTAAACTATCTCTACACATCTGAGGTTACTTTCCTGCAACCAGATCTTCCTCGGTGGTGTCCCTCCCTCGTTGTGCTGTGCACACGTCGAGCCTGCACGTCAACAAACTCTGCAGCTCGTAAACGGTGCGTTCAAGAACCCTTTAACCCCCGTAAATTATCTCCTGTCAGACAGAGTCCTCGTGCAGATTTAGTCACGTGACACAAAAACTGTGCAGGTTTGAGATGCTTTGCTTTGCATCACATCCTGCACAAATATTGTTGCTAAAAATAACATGTTGAGCGTCCTGAAGTGCACGCAGCTAAACATACGCTTCATTCAGCTGTTAAACAAAACAAATAAATGTGTTAACCCTGTAATGCCAACTGTATCATATCTGACAGATGAGTTTTGGAGGCCTCAAAAAATTAAAATAAAAAATGAATAAAAAAAAAAATTTAAACTAAAACTCATGCAAATTGGTATTTTTTATTCATTTATTTATTTTTTGGTCAGAAGGTTCAATAAACTGCAATTTAAAAAAAAAAAAAAACATTTCTGGCAACTATCTGAGCTTTACAGGGTTAATTTATAAAATCTGTCATATCACAAAAGCAGAATGTTAGCTGGTCAATAGCATCGGCTTCCTTTGTCTGAAAAGAAACCGGCAGCATCGGCTGATAGAAGAACGTCGGTTGTATCAAAAGTCTTTATTTTTATTTCACTTTTCAATTTCAAAGTTTTCACTTTCACAGAAAATTAAATTTAGTTTCTCGTTAAAAATGCCAACCTCCGCTGACCTTGTTGGGATTCATTCATTTTTTATTTAGTCCTGATATCATTTAGTTCAGAAAGAACAAAAATACAACAATAATCAAGTGTTTTTATTTTCGGCTCTGACCCTCACGTTCAGAGTCCTGCAGCAACAGTCTGTTGATGTGAAGTCGTCTCTTCTTTGGTGCACAACGTCTGATCTGCAGGAGTTCTTTATTTTTGCGTGGATATTTCTGACTCCTGATTCTCGTGTGTGGGGTAACTTCTTGTTGGATCTTTGCTCTGCTGCTGCTGCTGCTGCTGCTGTCAGGACACGGAGAGCTAATAACGCTGCTGCGGTCGCCGAGCGGCGCCGACGCTTCGGCGTTATTTAGAAACAACAGCTTTCTGCAGCCGCCGGGTTCCAGTTGAGCTTCCTCCCGTCTGCGAGTGTCAAACCCGGCACAGCGCGCTGCCTGGGTTAACTTTGAAAAACTTTAATATAAACTCATTAAGTGAGAATGGTGGGTTAAAATTGGCAAACCGCGGCTCCTTTCAATCAGCCAGTCAACTGTTAAGCCAATTTCATCAGCAAGCTGTCAAGTGGAAACATCCCAGGCCTGGCATCTAAGATCCACCTTAAAAGAGAATGCTGGTATTTTATTTTTTTAAACTCAACTGGAGGTTTTTTTTTTTTTTATTCTTGCTTTGCGAAGAAGCAATATAGGAGAGGAGAGAAAAAAAAAGTGAAATAAAAGCAGAGGCCTTTCAGTGTGAGGAGGAGAGCTGCAGCATCAGAGCGCCGCCTCGGGCAGGTGAAGGCCGACACGTGGAAGCAGCTCCGACCGAACAGGACATCGTAGAAGGAAAACAAAAAGAAGAAGTGCATTTACACAATAAAAAAAACAAACGCTGAGGCTGATTAGAATGACGACGCTGCATCTCTAAATGTTTGATTGTTGGAGTGTTATTGCTCGAAATCAGAAAAGAAAGGTGGAAGTAAAACACAGTCAGAACACAAAGACGCTTTTAATGGCTTTGCTTTTCTAACGGAATCCAATTTCAGTCACAACTTTATTGTCGTTAATGTTTATTTTTATGCAGTTGTTAATCGTGTACGTTATATTGGATCCAGACGTTGAGTTTTAACTTCCCCTCATCCTGGTTTGATGCAAACCTTCCACATGCTGACCTCTAACTCCGTCAGCAGCCTCCTACAGTCTGGTCATGATTACAGAAAGTCCTCCTCATTCAGTCCGTGGTCTCAGTAAAACCAGTCTGATATGAAAACTTTATCGATTAATCTTTACAGAAAAAGATGATTTGTGTAGAAATAGTATCACGTAGTTGCTCCATTGTTTTAAATCCTCTTTGTGTGTTTGCTCAGTAAGCTGCTGTAACATTCACAAACAAAAACCTCATTATTTTCCTCTTTTAATTCACTCTAACACATGATGTGTATCCTACATCTGTAAAAGATTCGTCTGGATTTATTTTAGTCCCTAAAAATTGACATTAAAAAATTCAGTCCTGGTTGGACTCTAATCTATGAACCTGACTCTTAATGAGGGATAAACTGATCTAATACTGATACGTGGTATTGGTTCAGATAGATGTTCAGGGCATTCGTGATGTTGTCGATCCATTTAGTTAAATTCGATGTTTAAGTGCATTTCGCTAGAACGAGCGCTAGCGTTGCATGGAGAGAGCTAACGGCTAAAGGCTAACTGCTAAAGGCCCAGCAGGTTGGAGGTGTTTAACGACCCCAACAAATCATTCAACTGCTTACAGCGTCTCAACAGGAGGCCAAGAAGTGACGCAAACAACCCTATCGAGCATCTCCAGAAACCTCACGCTGGAGAACACAACCCAAGAAAGAGAAAAGTTCATGATGGCTGTTTTTAGTTCGAAGCGATTGCAAAAAATCAGCTTCTCATAGTTCTGGATGAGCAGCCGCTGACGGGGTTTTTACCGCCTGAACATGGCGGATGTTTCTCCGATCTCCACGAGAAAGCAGTGAACGCTTATCAGAAGAGTAAGAAGATGCATCTGCTTTGACCTTTGCAGTAAATAACTGGAGCTCCTGTGTGTGTTCGTCGTGTTTTTTAATGGTTAGACACCAGGAGGACGTCTTACTGTGATGCTACGCGCAGAAGTCGTGACTCGTTTAAACCTTTTATTGCTGCCGTGTTCATTGTTTGAAGTTGGAGTTTGAATTCCTTAACAAGCGGTTACAGTTCAGCTTCACACTTGAGTTGTAATTCCTGTATGTTTTACAGATTCTTTACCGATGATTATTGTTTTTATATTGATAATAAATGTCAGTTTAGTAAATGCATGTATGCAGGTGTTACTTTCCAAAGTCCCTCACAGCGAGGACTAGAAGCTGATTCATTCACCACCAGAACATCCTGAAGATCACGGCGTCCGTCCACTCCATCGCTAGCGGCGTTTACTTTACAAACCGCCAAAGCTGCGAAGCCCTCGAAAGCTCTAGTGGAGGAATGACTCAAACAGTTAGCAGATCTGTAATTTCTAATCTCTTTTTCGCGTATCGACTCATTGATGAATCGATGAATCGTCGCGTCCGTAATGTGCGGGGTCGCTTCAAGGACGGCCGGCGGCGCCGCTCTAATCGTGAGGTCGCACGCTCCGCTAAGCTAATCCCAAATCCCAAGTGAGCCATTGCCAGTCACAGCGAGAAATATTTTCCATTCCAGTTTTCTTTTTTTTTGAATTTACAAAAGACAATAAGTGGTCTTTGATTACTCCTTTCCTCCCGGTTTGAGGCCTTCATCATCCGGCTCTGCTGCAGAGTCACAGGGAGGCACCGCTCGCTGTAATTGGGCCCATTTTGCCTGCATTCATAGATACAATGCCGGGTTCAACAATGAATGAATAAGGAATCAATGCAGATCATTTGTGCTTTCAAGCAAATAAACAATACAGCTGGTGTTCTGTTGTAATCATCGGAGGGGAAATGAATGCCCTTCTGAGCACAATACAGGTATGCATCAGCGGCAGGAGCGCAGTTGGCCTGAGTGATCGGGGTTCTCCCATCTTTCATTTTACATAACCCTCCAGCTTGTATTACATTTCGGCGAATTTGCTCCTGATGAGACCCTTCGGGCTGTAAACGTGGAAGCGGATCACGTCTCCCCCCGCTGTGCTCGCTTCCCGTCCTTTTGTCTCGTCTATTGTCGCTCTGTCTTGACTGATATTTTCTGCACTAATGCCAGACAACCGCCGCACAATAACGCGCCGTCTCGTTTTCTTTGTGGCCCAGTCGGATGATGTGGAGGAAGATTTTTACCTGCTGGAGAACAATGGGAGGCCGCTCCTCCCAGTCCAAATGGTAGATTGTAAGTCTGTGAAGCACCACTTAGTTCTGTTTAGTGTCACAGTCTGCTTCTCTTTTGTGCTCGTTTTGTTTTCCACTTGTCGTTGTTTGACACCGTCTGGCTCGGTTCTGGCTAGCGCGCCTACCAGTCCACACTGTTGAACGTAGAATTGGCTAATTTTACGCCAGATTTCCGGATTCTGTGCATCGTATCAGGATCACTGGTTTCAGAAGAGACTCGCCACTTAACCCTTGATAGTTTCTGTCACTATTTACTCACTGTAGCCTCATTTATCGCTGCAATACGAAGTCCTGGAGCTCTTTGGAAACATCACAACCATGACTAGATGTAATTTCTTTGATTTTAATTTCATTTTACAACAAAAGGAACAACTTTTCTCAACATGTGAAGCCACAGGTGTCCTATTATAGATATAATACTATTTATATTACAACGTGCAAACACAGTTCAGCAGTAAAGCTAAAACATTCTTCCCGTGTGATCGTTGGTCGCTGCTGAGTCACTGATTTCTTCACAGTTGCACCAAAAAACTGCAGATTTTTTATTTTTTGTACAGAATCGTCTCGCTGACCTTTAGCCGTGTTTGGATGAATTATCAGGATTTTAATTTGGTAAATTTCTGACATTAAGCTAATAATTAGCTCAAGGGCGATAGAAGAGTGGACAATCTAGGGATCCTTTCCAGCTTCCTGATAAATTGTGTGATTTTAGGGATTTAAATGATTCTGTCGGTGGGTTTTGGGGTTCAGGGATACATCCAGCCGGTCGCGTTGAGTAGAACCGATGTGAGAAAGCACATTTTAAACCTTTATTTAGATATTCATGACTATTGAAATTGCACTTATCCATCTATTCATTTCTGTAGGTGTTACCCGATTGGCTGCTGGGTGGCCCATAAGGACTTTGTTTGCATTAGGAGGGTTTTATTTTGGACCACAATGGCTGGAAAACACAATAATCTGAGCTACCAGTTCCAGATTATGTGTTCACATCCACGTCAGAGCAGCCTGCCACACAACGGCGGGTAATAAAAGGCTCCCGTGCAAAGCAAAGAACCCCAACAGCCATCTAAAGGAGTGAAGAACAGTGGTGTTTGTCTGCATAATCCTGTTGCCTTGCAGAATAGCATTCCTTGGAGCTGGCACTTTGGCAGGTTACGCTGCCTACTAATATATAAAAAAAACAAAACAAATGTGAAGTTGGCATCAGATGCAGTGTCTTCTGCCCAGTGAGTCTGTTCATCATTTAGAACTGTAAGAATTGGCAGCGAACATCTCATTGATGAAGACTATAAAGAGGGTGTTGAGCGTGAACTCGGGGTTTTCCTGACACACAAAAGCACCTCTTGGTTGAACGCTATCCACGCTCGCCGTGCTTCCTCCTGCGAGCCAAGGTCCTCTGCAGTTTGACCTCCTGAAGTCTGGTGCTTTTTGGGTTTGGCTGCGTTTGAGTAGCGTTGCATTTATTAGGATTTACACTCGCGGTACCTTTGAACAACAGGTAGAGATCAGAAACTGTGGATGTTTGTGTTTTTCTTTCCTGCATCCTTCTCTCAGTGTTAATAACTGGAAGTAGGTGTACATTTAATTTAATTTCCTGGAACACAATTAATCAGGCCTGCAGATTTTCAGCAAGTAGGACAAACCACCCCCCCTGCTCTCCATAAGGCTCTGATCTGAAAGACTTTGAAATCAGCTCACTGTGTACGTCCTCTCGCTCGAAGAAGGGATGCAGCAGCAGCAGCGTTCACACATGATGAATATTTTAACTAAATCACTCCATAAACAACAGAAGCAACAACAACAACAAACACTCCTCACATGTTGTAGTCTTCTCCCACCGCAGATAAACGTCCGGTGATGGATGCAGCAGAAGATATTTCAGCCGTCTTGTTTTATTTCCTAACAATCAAAGAGCAGGTTCCTCCGCGGTCCCACCCCGCGGCATCCAGCCGGCACTCAGGGAGAAATCACGTCCTGCGGGAGGCGCAGATACCAATTTGTCCACCAGAGAGGGGCGAAAAAAACCCCCAGCAAAGTGCCTGCACGCCACGCCGCCAAACAGCTTTAATGGACGACAGCACCTGGAACCCAGGGCCCGTTGTCAGGTCCAGGTTTGACCTCAGGACACGGCGTCGTGCCCAAATCGTCCATCCATCCACCCGTCCGCTACCAGGCCTCCGGGGGCCAGAGGGCGCTCAGTGTGACTTCCTTCTCCTCAATAACTGGATGCTTTTTCTTTTTTGTTTTCTCTCTAATTATTCACTAACTTCCAACCAAACTCTCTGAGAGGTGAAACACGAATGTAGGACATCATTACCTTCAAATAAATGACAAATCGGCTACAGTTGCAATTACAGCTGGAAAAAAAAAAATCATTAAATGATAATGAAGTCAACATGACAGATTGATGGTATCTGCGTGCTAAAAAGAGGCCAGCGGTGTATTGTGAGAGATCTCGCTGCTCCTCCAGCCTGAACACGGTCCAGCTCGCAATGAGTCGGCGCATCAATAAGCAGCTCGAAATATATAAAAATATATTTTAGGGGTTTGCTGCAAGTTGTTAAAAACAGCATGGGCAGGGTATGTGTCTCCAACTGAAAGTAGAAATGAAAGGAAATGTTTGAACCCGGCCGTTTTTTTTCCTCTTTTTTTTCCAAAGCGGTTCCTGCTGCTTTGAAGTGTGTAGTATTTGTTGGGCTTCACTTGGCTGTCAGATTAATACCTTCTCAACTGAAAATGAAAATGGGTGAAGGAGCAGTTAATCCGCATAAGAATATTTTTTGAGGATGAGAAGCCGCGAGTCTGGCAATCTGTCTGCGTATTGATTGGTTGTCTGGCGCCGCGGAGTTAACCTGACATGCCGGGATCGTTTAATTCCCCCTACATCGCCGATCGCTGAACACAATCTGGCCTCGTCCAGGACCTCTGCTCGCCCGGTTACCGGCTACGACGGTGAAACGCAGCGGGACCTGGACGCGTGAAGTGGAGGCGGTTCGTTTGGCATTCAGGAAATAATTGTTTAGCTTCACAAAAAGTGGGAGAAAAACTACAAATCTACCCAGAAATAGCTGCTGTTGACTGGATTTAGTATTTGTACGTTGGAAAAAATAGACAAATACTTTGCTCAGAGTCCGGAAATAAACTCTAATAACTCAGAGAATTGTTCAAACAGGTACCTTACATAAAGAATTTTTTTATTTTTATTTCTTAAATTTGTGGCATTAAAAGTCGGGGTCGACCTACGTGGATCTTTTTGCTTTGTTTTTTTTTTTTGGCTGATACTTATTATAATAATAATAATAATAATAATAATTAATTGTTATTATTATTATTATTATTATTATTATTATTATTATTATTAATAATAATAATAATCAAAGAGTCCAATAATGGTTTCAAACAAAAACTAAAATAAATGAATAAATTGACACAAATTCAAAATCAAAACTTTCTTTTAATTTACACATGTTTTGATTTAAAGAGAACTTTTCAACACTTCAGCTGTAGTCGGCCATTAAATGTGATGTTTAACCAGCCAGATGTAATTGTGGGAACTTTTCTTGAGCCAACGTAGAGCATTTTCTAATTTAATTTTTAAATCGGGGCTCGGTTTAACCAAAACAAACCAGGATTTTAGTGGAATTAACTCACATATTCTCGTTGATTTATTGTAAATACAGACATCATGTGAATTAAAAGCTAATTCAACCTAAATTATTTATTTTTTTCCAGGTAATTGTAAAAGTCAAAATGCTCAGTTGAGTGAATTTGCTACTGAGAGTTTAATTAACTCATTAAATCCAGTGTTTAAAGAAACTACACTTCCCAGCATGCATTGCTGGAGAGTTAAAGCTAAAGCTAAACATGCACATTTCTCTGTGAAACTTCAGCAAGTCTTTAGTTTGGAATCTTTATGGATATAAGAAGTGATATTTAAAGATGAACCCTAAAAACCCTCCAGGCAGCGACACATCTCTGATCACGTGAAGGCCGCAGCGAGACGCAATCATTTCTTTTTAAAATTCACAAACACAATTGACCACCAGCGGAGCGGACCTCGTCAGTTTACACACAACCACTCGAGCGGTTCACGCTTTCCGCCCGTTGGACCGTCAATATGAAACCTGAGACAATATGCTCGCCTCCACCACCTACGTAGTCACTTAGTCTCCGTCGCCATACATCCTCCGGGTCAACTCTGACCCGCCGAACAGCGCCAGCGGAGGATGCTGCTTTCCTCCACGTATATTATTTTACCTCCTACACCGCAAAGGACCGGCTAATAATTGTGCCTTCAGACGGCTCCGTCGCCGCTTATTGGAAGTCATTACAGCTCTCATAGGAGCCGTTTGTGTCCATACGGCGCACATGTAGGCTCTCGTTTGTGCCACCGCTCGTCAACCTTTTTATATAAGAACTCGGCGTCTTTGAGTTAAATAACACAGTTAAAGCCGTGAAGCTCTTTTTGTTTGAATGCAGCATCGTTTCCGTGCACTTTGACAGAGCTGCTGCTTCTTTTGCTGCAGCGTTACATGTTTAAATGCACGTTTCATCTCGTCGTCTTCCTCACGCTTGGGCGTTAAACGCAGCGAAGCGAAGTGTCGGTCATTCCTGCAGTTTAATCCCAAATCGGGAGTCGCAGTGAGTTGAAGCTGTTGAGAAAAAAAACAAAGAAAAATACAATAAATCATGAAAAAAGGTTCAACAGATGGATCGTTTGTTTTTATTTGAGACACTAAAACCAACAGTTGTTTGAAAATGTTTAACCCTAATCACTAAAATCAGGTATTTGATGATCAATCTTTGATAAAAATGTAAATATTTGGGGGAAAACATTGATTTTTGCTGCCTGAAGCTTCATTTAAAGTCCACCAGTGCTGCAGCATCTTAGTGTCGAAGCACACATATACATATAAATATAAAAAAACGAGTTGGGCTGCATGATGTTGGAAAAAACCCTGACATTGCAGTTTTGTTTTTCTGCGATATACATAGACTATGTATAACTTACCATCTGTATGCTGCAGCCTGGTCCAGCGCTGCTCCCGTCCCGTCTTCTCGTCGTCTTGAAACCTTCCAGTTGGAAGTCCTCATTAATAAAGTCTGCATAACACTCCAGCGTCTGCTTTAACTTGTTCCCTACAGTTTGTTTTTTTTCCATCCGGCTCTGGTGTGTCAGAAACATTCTTACATTTACTGCTTGGTTTTAAAACCCTCGTTGCTCATTTGGTCTTTTGTGAGGTGAAAACTTATCACATCAGTGATTTATTTATTTATTTTCGGTGCTGTTTGAACCTTTTTCTTGCGCTGTGACACTTTGAAAAGCATCCAAAATTAGTTTTTGTTTGCTTTTGTTTCCCCCTTTGCTCTCATCAGCAGCTGATTTTCTCGTTGCCACGTGCGGCGCCGACCGAGAACCAGTTTTTGGTCGACATCAATCTTTCTGTTGCTGTATTTCCATATAACTGACATCGCATTTCTTCCTGCAAGCAAATCTGCCTTTTCAGCAACATGCTAATGTCACTTTGCACGAATGGAGCCAGCGTGCCGACAAACTCCATTTTATTTTTGTGTAAATAAAGTGGAAAAAAAACTCCAGTTTGTGCATCTAAGATCCCTTAAACTGGAATAAATCATGTTCTATCAGTGTCTGGAAAGGAGAATCGTGCAAGTTTTCTTTTTTTATATCAAGCAGCAGCAAAAACGTGAAAAAGAAACGTTAATTTTCCGTCTTTCACGACGTCGGAGCTGCAGCCCTGCAGACCAACGCTCCCGTGGCTACTGGCGTCCGGCGATTTAAACAATTATTACCGCATAACTGGAATCCACTCGAGGTTAATTCAGCCGCTGCTCCAAAATGTCACTTGTTTATGAGGGTTGAATGAGTTTGTTGGCGACTAGTTTTTCCAGTTTGCCACTGATAATAATTAACAGCGAAATTTAGTACAAAGGCCGCGGCTGTTAATTTGCTCAACTCCGCTGTTGTCGGTCAGTAATTTACTGGAGGGGGGAGAAAAAAAAGAAGTAGCAGCAGTGTGACAGAGCACATCAGACAGTAAAAATCAATTCATCGCCGTCCTCTGTCATCCACAGATGGTGCCACTTCAATCTCCTTTCTATTTTGTCAGGCTAATGTGCTGAAAGATGACAAGGGAGGGTCATTTCGGAGCAAAAAATAGCAAAAGGCTGAGTGTAGCGGCCATGTCGGCCTGCCTTCTGCGCCGTCACGTTAATGTCGGGAGAAGAAGAAAAAAATGACAACTGTGGGTCATTTCGGAGGAAAAATGGCAAAGGTAGTAGACTGTGACAAGCAGGTCCAGCGCGGCTACAATTTCAAGATTTGATCCCCCGGCTGTCGGGCGTAATCCGAAGCAGGACGCCGCAACATGTTTCCCATTAATCACGCGAAGGCGCATCAATAATTTAAAGCTCCTCCGTCTCGGAGCGCCGGATATCATTTGGACAATCGGGCAACAAGGAGCGCGTCAAAGTTCAAGACAATTCTAGGATTTAGCAGCGTTGTTGTGTCTCCTGAGTGTTAACTTTTTTTTTGGTATTTTTTTCTTGGTGATGCCGTTCGGAGCTCATCAGTAAGCGGGACCGGACCGGGCTTTTTTTGCCTTTGACTGCACGGTTGTTTTAATTAAATATCAAAACGGCCGCAGTTAATCAGCAGACAACAGGCTTATTGAGTCTTTTGATTCAAAGTCCTCACCCGCTTTATCCCCTCGCTCGATAAAGATGGCTGCAATGGAGCTTTAATTGAAATGAAGATTGGATAACGGAGCCCGGTGACCCGGCCGCCATGTTGGCCCGCCGGCGCCCAGCTGGGAGACGCTCTCTGGTCCACACGGCTCCGGCGGGCTTCACGTAGCCGCCGTGTTTTCCTCTACAAATGTTTTGGAGGTGTTTTTTTTTGCTGCTATGCGTCTGAGGCTCACAGAATCGGAGACATTAAGTGCTAAAAGATTAAAGGTCAGATCGGTTTTATTCCATAGTTTGTCATTTAAACTGAAGTCTGGCCACTTTTATCTATTTTTTTAATTTCTGTTGCAGCTCGTTTGAGACTTTCTGCATTTTTAAAATACGTTTTTGTTCCATAAAAGAAAGAAGGAATGTTTATACCCTTCAGAGTCAGTAAGTTCTAATTAAATACACACCGCATTTGCACCTTTTAACTATATAATTTATGCAATATCTCATATTTAGAGGAAAAAACCTTTTAACCCTCTGAACTCAGGCGGTTTTTGGGGTGTTTTTTTTTTTTTTTGTGCACCTGAAGGCAGCAGGAGCTCAACCGTGGCTGTTGTGCTGTTAGAGTTAAAATAAGGAGGAAAAAAAACAAGTAGAATTGTTTGATTATTCATTTTGTTTTAATTGAAAGTCCCTCCGTTTTGTCGTAACGTGACTGCTGATGACGGCTTCATCGCTGTGTCATCGTTTTTAGTTTCTCACAAAGTTTGAGTCACGCAGACGGTTTATTTTTAGCAAGTTTTAAATGATACCGGTGTTCTGAAGTGGTTTTAATAAAGCGTCCTGTATTAGTCTTGGATTTGGTTCGGTATTAGTTCGACTGAATCTGACAATTCTTCCTTAGTGTTTTGGTTTCTGTCTGATTTAAATGATTTTAAACGTCCCTCTGAGCGCCGCCGGCTGAAGCAGTGGTTTTATGGTGCTTGATAGTTTCTAATTTAAACTAAATTCTTGCTCATTTGCTTGAAACATTTCTGCAGTTTTATCATTTGAGAACATTTTGCCTTTTGTTAAATGCAAGAAAAAACAATTACAAAACTGTTTATAGACCTTAAAGCAAAACTATCGGTCTGTGCCGCGTCATCAGACTCCAGCGTCCTCAGCTTCCACGATTCCTCGCGTACCTCCTTCTCAACGAGACTCGCTCTAATCAAATCCTTCCCGGGCCCTGGGGCAGAATTCTCAGGTCGGCCCTCGTCTCTGTACGTATGGCTGCCCCACATTTCTGCCGGAATATTAAATATGAGCCGCACAACACGTTGATGAATGCTGATTAATTTATTGTGTCAACTCCCATAGAATGGGCGCTTCAAGCACGCGGCGGTTTCCATTCAGAGCGCGCCGTGCATGGGTTCTGATTGCTTTACGGAGCCGGCGCTGATTACATTAGCGGAGCGGAGATCCCTGCTATGCCGCACAGACGGAGGCTGCCGGGCCACCGAGCAAAAGCTGACGCAGCCACTTCCTATATGATGTTGAGCCGGTGCCAGCCGGTAATTTAGCGTGGCTTAGAGACTGACAATGTGTTTCCCACTGAAATTAATGAGCAGTTGGAACAATCGGACTTTGTTAATGGAAGTTGGAGGAGGGAGGGAAAACTTGGAGGATTTAAGTTCCTCGCTGCTGCGTACTGCGGCGGGTCGGTCGGTTCCTTCTAACTCTGGATCACAAGCCGCGTGGGTGCTGCTCGACCTCGCTGTTGTTTAGATCACGTTGGGAGTTGTAGAGCGTTTAAAGGTTTGTTTCTGAAAGATTTTTATTTTTATCCTGCTGTGTGCCGTCACTTACTGGAGCAAATCTCACCAGCAGACCTGCAGCTTCCATCAAGGACAAGGAGGTCCTCCATATCCATCCTTTGGTTTTATTTATTCGACTAATTTGTATTATTTTGTTGCTTAATTGCTAAGTTTCAGTGAATTCAGGAGTCTGGGTAAAGCTGATTTTGGTCAGATGACTTTTGAACACGGAGCTGGATTTAGCATCGTTCTACAGTTGAACATGGTACAAGCTGATCCTTGATTAATTTAAATTAGACCACAGACACTGTTGGTTCATTCTGGACTGCAGTAGGAACTCCTGCACCTCTATGGAAACGGCGTCAATGGTACAACTACCAACTTGGTGAGCACTCTGCTCATCAGCTCCACGTGGATATTTCACCATGACACTTGCATCTTCTACAACTTGCTCCTCTGTTGGCCATTTTTAGGCCACGCTGCATTTATTTTAATCGTCGACTTATCTTCCTCTTTTTCCGTCCTCCATCTGTTTCACGTTTACACCCGAATAGTTGCAGATTTTTCTTTATTTTTTTGTTGCTTACCAATGTTTTATCAGTCGCAATGAGGCATTCAGTTTTTTATTTGTGCCATGTTTGACGCTGGATTAGTAAAAATCGGTCACACATGATGCATTCAAGTGTCATTTTGGTGTTTTTTCTAATCATAGAAAACATGCCTGTCAACCCTCCTTGTGGGTTTTAGGGCACCGAGGGTTAAGTTTGGGAATGTTTTCTGAGGATTCCTGGCACGTTGGGGAAACCTCAGTATTTGTAAACTCCTTCCAGCTCTTGGATGTTACCGTTACTGTCATTTATATTATTGTAAGTAGCCTGCTGCTGTGAGTGGGGTGGAGGTTTGATGTGGAGGAACGTTGTTGCCGAGATGGAGCTGGACTGTTCTCGCAGTGGTCAAACCCGGATTTTTCCAATTAGCAGCCGAGATGCACCTCGATTCTCAAAAGTGAGTGCTTCAGAGAGAACATGGGCAGCTGGGAGAAGCTACCCAGAGCAATAAATAGTTTGAGCAGTTATGAAACGCCCTTTAAAGGACTGTTTTCCTGCCACTTACGCAGTCAAACAAATTTTAATTGAATTCATTTAACACGCTAAAGGAACAAATCCTCACTTTAGTTTTGTTTTTAGATTTTAAACAAGTCTACTGAAACTCCCGTGTCTTATTTCGTAGCTGTTCTCTTGGTCGTCGTCGACGTGTCTTGATTCAGAAAATGCAAATTCTTGCGTTTAAATATCTTAAATGTCCGTCTGACTTCAGAAGAGGATCGACTGCTGATAGATAATTTATGCCTTGTTTCCCTCCAGCCCGGCACAGTGCCACTTCGCAGGCTTCCTCAGAAGTTTTTTTTTTTTTTGCTTTATTAAAGTTCCTGCATGTATGGCACTGCAATCGGAGCCCCCTCAGAAACAAGGGGATTATGGTGCAGCCAGGCTCGTCTTTGAGAATAATCAGCCAGGCCTGCAGAGAGGCAGCCTGGTAATTTTCCCTACTCGCGCTGCCATCAGTGTAGCATCACGACGTTCTCGTATGGAATAAATAGCACCATTAGCCTCCTGTCTCCACGCTGTTTTCTCTGCCCGCCTGTGCGTGCATGCGTGTGCATCGTCTGCAGCCATCAGCGGCGGCGGCGGCGGCGGCGAGGTCGTCACGGTGAGCGAAGACCTTAAAGGTTCGCACCGGTTCCAACTTATGCAATCTTTATAAATGGTGCAGCAAAAATCACTTAGGAGGAGAATATATAGCATGCAATATATTGGGCATATTATGTATTTATAAATCACATATTGTAACGCTTCATACGTTTTAAAATTTTAAAAAGTTTCCAGCGATGAGACATTTCCCTCCTTCCTCGCAGTGACTTGATGAATCACCTCGGTGATTAAATACGTGGCGTCGGCTGTGCGATGGAGCAACGCCGCTCCGTTTCCCTGCAGCATTGTAAGATTAATATTGTATTTAATAAAAAAAAATGCAATAATTTCTTGAGATGTTCCTGCAGGTGCTCCGTTTTCCAAGTCTCCGCCGTGGAAGACTTTTCTAGACGAGTGTGTTTGGATGCTGGAGCCGGAACAGATCGCGTGAAAGTGCCTCTCCGGCTGAGGAGCGACGCTTTTAGCAGCTTTCAGCGCCTTGTTTTGGTTCACTTACCTTCTGCTTTAGCTCCACTGGCCGCCTCGGATAAATTAAGAGGTAATTTCTCAGTAAAAATGAGAAACCAGGCGATATACATGTCTGGTAAGGGTGCTTACAGAGTGGTATTAACCTTTTCAGTATTCATGGTTACATAACGCTGCTCATGCGGTTTGCTAAAATTCATGCTTGAAGCTAAAGTGTGTAACTCCGCCAGTACGTTAAGAAACTGCTTTTTAGATGCCTTTTTTTTCTCCAAGTCTTTAATAGAGACTGGGTCGCCCTACAGTCATTTAAATAAAAGTCAGACACAGACAAGGTGCGTCGCGACCTTTTTCTACATCTACCGACGGCTGCAGAAGCTCCTCATCTTCACTGTTTGTATTAATGTGGCGACTTTATATAGAAATCAGCCAAAACATCCAGTCGTGCTCTGCTTCCATTTAAGCCGAACGCTCTGCTCCCCCAGGTTGAAATTAATCTATCGCTAATAGACTCAGCGCTCTTGCCAACAGAAGCTTTATTAAGGTCTGTTGGATTGTGTCACCGCAACAACACACCCCATCAGTTAAAATGTGAAATTATTCCATAACCCGCCGAACTCCGAGAAGTTTCCGCACATTTTCTTTGCTCCTGTCGTATTTTTTTTTTTACTCACTGTGGGCTCATTTTTCTCCTGTGGAAACAGCACAACTAGAAGGAGAGAGAACTTAAAAATGTCTTCAGGTCAGTGGGACACACTTATAATGCAATAAATTCTAGAAAAGAAGAAGGAAAAGTTGAATTTCTTTAATTGTTTTGCAAGAAACACAGCCTGCAGTTCAGCCGAAAACTCCCAAAATTGTCTCGACGGCATATTTTTTTTGCTAGTTTTTAAATCAGACGTGTACAATAACATAATTTTGTTGAGATGAGTAGTTCAAGGACAACCGGAAACTTGCAAATCCAACCTTTGTTTTCCCGTTTTGGAGTCATTTTGGTCATTTCTCCAAGTCTGAGGTTTGGGCTCTGCTCTATAATCTGTCCTGCATTATTACACACCCTTATGTAGAAATCTAAGAAAACCCATCTGTACTGGATCCTTGAACGTGACATTTCACCACTGCAGGCTTTCATATGCTGCTGCTGCTCTAACAGCCTCCGCTCCTCTGGGACGCCTTCCTTCAATATTTTGACCCCGGCTGCAGGGATTTGCTCCCATTCAACCACAGGAGCATTAGAGAAGTCCGCCGCTGATGTTAGCCGATAAGGCCCGGTTTGCTGTCAGTGTTCCACTTCATCCCAGAGGTGTAGGATAAAGCTGAGGCGCTTTATGGTGCGCCGCGATACTTTAGCATTTTCCTTCATTGGAGCCGAGAGACCGAGCTCTATCTCCAGGTCTGAGGCTCACCTGAACATGGACCGCTTTTTCTTCACTGTAGTAAAAAAAAAACCCGATGCAGTGCGATCCATTATGTATTCAGCTTTGATTTGTTTAGCTTTGCGTATTTAGGTAACTTAATTACAATCCCCATTTCGCCGCTATAACCGAGCGGTTACAATTGCTCATTATCGCCCTCCTTTAAGAACCTCGCTGGAAGACCGAATTAACCAAAGCACACCCTGCAGGTTTTAAATAAAACATTGCAAAGAGACAGGAGGAGTGCGCCGTAAACAAAAGGCGGCGAGGACCTCTGCGGTGACCTACGATGATGCCAAACAAACTGACCTTTTTCCTCCAGTCACATACGATCGCTCACACTTCCCCCCGAACCGCAAACCAAACCTTATGGTTCTCCTCCGTGCACTTAGCCTTCATCAAATATTGATCATTTCCAAGACATCGTGGCTGCGTTCACACTATGGTTTGCTTATCCTGCCTGACAGAAATATGGCTCTGAAGCTTTTCTTTCCCCCCTCTCAACCTAAACAGAGCGTTCATTAGCTCGACGCTGCTCGCTCTCTCTCGTCGAGTGTCAGCCTTCAGAACGCTACTTATGGGCCCATTAGAAGGCGTTAATTCAATCTTGTCGTTTAATGGAGGTAAGGTGTGTGAAATCAGACGACAGGTGAGGAGTTGTAACCCGAACGGTGTTAAAAACGGAAGCAAAACACCTGAGTCTGGTGGAGCTCTTCTCAGAAGATGATTCCTCGTGTAAGAAAATAACTTTATTCCCCATCACTTCTGGGCTCGGTCAGCAATGAAAAACACCGAATCTTTCCCGTGACATCTGCATGGCGGTGGAAGAAGGCGGCCCACGCTCCGTGTGAATGAAACCGTCTGATGGGAACTGTTAGGCGGCCTCCTAAACCCGTTTCTGCAGGAAAGCGCGCATTTGATATCGAACGCGTTTCGCATTACAGACTGTCGAATAGATTTCTCAGACACAGATGTATTTTGGTGCCGCGCGCTCGGGCCTCGGCTCGGCCAGGATACAGTGTCCCCGAAGAGCAGGCGGAGCATCACACCGTTTCAAGAGATTAGAGGTTGGTCGGCCCGAGGAACCGAATCGATACGTCCTCTCAGGGAAAGGATTGACCATGCATTGATCCAGACCTAACAGGAGCTGGAGACGCACCGGACCACTAAAAGTAGAGGTCTGGTGATAACGGCGCACCCGCCTCACAGCTTGATTTCTGAATCACAGGAGCCAAGGTGGCACTTATGTGCTCATCAAAACGGTCATTAGGTGAGGTGTTGGGCAAAATTACTGACTTGGAAAAGCACAACAAAAAAATTGTTGTGAGAGTTTGTAGCTCCTGCTGGCTCTTGGACAAAACTTCAACCAGATCTTTTTGACTGAAAAAAAAAGTCCTATTTTGGGTGATTTATGGACTTTATTTTTAATTTTAAGTGGAATTATATATTCACATTGGCGCGGCATTCATAGTCGGTGGAGACGGCTGCCCTTTGAGCCACTGGGGTGTTTTTTTGTTTTGTTCCACACATGCATGAAGTGTTTTATGGGAACGAGTACAAAACAAAACGGCACAGTCGAACTAATTGGAATTAATTACCTAATGAAAACAATATTTCTGTTACAAAGAGAAACTGGGAGCAGAGTGATGAGTGTGACGTGACTTAATTGTCGCGCTAATGGAATTAGTGCTGCGGAAAGTTTTCGAGTTGCACCGACAGCAAAAAGCGGCGGCGGAAAATGCAAACGGGAGCAGATCAGAGCATCCTTTTGTCTGCCGCCTCCATCCCTACAAGTATCACCTTTTGTATGGATGTCTCCGCGAGTGTCGGGACTTTTCAAAAAAAGAGGGGACAAGTAGAAAAAGGTGGGGATGGTGAAGGTAAGACTCATTGTCCTTCTGACTTCTGATTTATGGAAATGTGAAGGATTTCCATTGAAACATTTGTTTTTGGTGTTTTCTGAAGTAGACGGTGAATCCCATTCACTGCCATTGTATCCGTAGTGACTTTTTTCCCCATTCAGACCATGAAAGAAGCAGCGAGTGCGTTCTTCGTTTCAGTCTTGGCGTGTGCACTTTGACTGCACATACAATTTCAGCACAATCACGACTTTATTCAAACCTACACAACGGAGTTTCCACCTTTTTCTGTACCATGATTAAGTTGTATCGACATCATTATCTTTTTTCCCGCAAGAAACGGCTCCGGCGCGCTGAAAGCAAATGTCAAGCAGCGTTTTTAAATAGCGCGTTGGGTTGTGTTCGTCAGGTGTACGTCTCTGTAAGGAGAGCTATGAAATGTGTGGGAAGCGGATGTGAAGTGAGCAAGAACATCTTCAAATCTCCAAGGAAACCAAAACCAACAAAACCAAGGTACACGTCGTCAAAGGGAAAGCAGGGTTACGGTGCTTGTGTTGATGTGGTTTAGTTATAAAAAGTAAAGCACGCGGGTAACTTTTCCGTGCGACAGCCACCAAATTATGCCGGCAAACTGAAGACGAAACATAAGACGCTGAAGACCACAGATGCTGTTGGTCTGCTGCTAGAAAACCAACCAACTCGACGGCCGTATGTAAGATTTCCTGCTCAGATTGGGGTCATGCTGCACGCCGCTCACCTGATGGTGCTCCATTGGGCGTTGAAGCGCGGCTAAACGCTCCGCCGTCATCATCTCTTATTATATAATACGGCCGTTTTACGTAAGCGCCGTCTGCGTGACCTGAAAGTATTCACCGTCGGCACTAAGCCCATTAATTTTGCAGCTAAGTGTTCTCCAGGAATTGCTTTGTGCTGCTTAAGTTGATTGATTTGACGGCATTTTTTCATTCATTTGTAAAACGTCGGTTTTGCAGAGTCATGTGGGATTTTGCTGTGTCATGGTCTGGTGTTGCTGGGCGTTAGCTGGCGTTGTTGACTTCAGGGAGTCAATAATTCTCGTGTTGATGTATCTGCAGTTATTGTTGCTATGTAGTGAGGGGGTCTTTTTTATTTACAGCACTGGAATTCACAAACTAGTCAGCAGCTTACTGGGAAGACAAACTGGACTCAGCACCACCATCTGCTCAGCTCTGCTACATGTGCTGCAGGCAGCGCTGGGAATATTGTCAACAATAGACTGGATGCAATGACAGATGTTTCAGAATTACTCCAACTATCTTTTCCTGCAATATGTTGTACAAAAGAAAGCTTCCATGTTGGTATATGTAGGTCTGACCAATACCAGTACACCTGTGATTGACCAGTATTGGCTGATATTGACCAAACATCCCTCGGTCAACTTATATATATCAGTTGTACCATCTAATAGCGTTTTATGTTGGTTCCATTCACCTGCTGACATCCAAATATGAACATCTCAGTAAACACATGCGATCTTCTGACCTTTTGTCGGCTCCTAACCTTCATATTTAAATTACTGGGATGATTGTAAAACAACGCTTTCCGTCTTTTCTGTTATAAACAGCAGCGCCTCGCCCGGGCGCCCCGGCTCTATGGGCCACGCGTTGACACCATTCGGCCACTCCGATGGAGATCAGCTCCCCTCAGATTAATTGGTGTCAACGTGGCGGCGACTGCGAGGTTAAGTAGCGCCGTGGCCGAGGAAGGAGAGCGGAGCGAGGGAACCGTCAAAACGTGTTTTTCTTCAGTTTCTTCACAGGGAAATATTTTTAAAAAAAGGAGCAGCAGAGTTTGAGCTGTGGTATCTGATTTATCCTTCTGAGTCCCTAAAACCTGCCAGCAGGGTTTAAAAGACGCCGTTGTAGTTTTTAAAAGTCATGAATATTAACCATTATATCATCAATAAATAATAACAATAATGATCAGGGATTGTTTGGCTGAAGTTACCTGAACTGCAGGCTGAGCAGAGACAGAGCAAGACGGAGACAAATTAAAAATGTGAGCAGTAAAGTGTCTGTAGTAAATAAAGCCACCATTTTATTATTATTATTATTATTTTTTATTTATTTTTTTTTTTAATGTTCGTTTTTGTAAAATGCTGCATTCCAGACTTTTTCTCCCAAATTTTTCTGAATTTAATCACCAAATAAAATAAAGTCTTGGTCTTTTTTCCTTTAATTTTTCCTTTCTTTTCTTTTTTAAATTTTTAAAAAAATGATTTATGGCATCACAACTTAAAACTTTGCTAAACGTCACAAATGTTTAGGCGTCTATTTTCAAAATGATTCTTTCAGCTGAACTGTTGGCTGTTTTTTGGTGACATAATTAAATAAATTCAACTTGAAATTCTTCTTTTTTGAATGATTCATGGCATTATAACTGTGCCTAATAGAACAAGAGACATTTTAAGTTCTCTCTCCTTCTAGTCTTGGTTGTTTTATTTCCTTCACAATGCAGTAAAAAAATAAACCCACAGTGAGACCTGAGCAATAAAAACACCTCAAAACTGTGAGAGGTAAATGAATGCTTACATTTTGAATTGGTTGGATTTTTTCTGTGCAATCTGTTCAGTAAAAGTTATTTTCCTTCTTTCTGTCTTTAATCCAGGAGGTATAGATTTGGTTTGCAGCCTTTTGTTGGCAGTCAAACCAGCCAGACAGAGCAACTGTGCAGCGAATGCATGTCGATATTTGTCTATTTATTGTGCGTCACGTTGCCATTGTAACGCTGAACAACGTCGTGGCACAATGCAGATGTTCCTGTAACTGTAAAGTGCATCTTCTTTCATGTGAGAGGTGACCCTGACATGTAGGTTGTGATATATTGTTCATCAGCTCGCTGCTGGGCAGTAAACACTCTAACAGCGTTTTAGCAACCATTCAGACGTGCACGACGCTCGCGTTAAATTGGACAAAAGTGACGTAAATGTTTGCACACGATGAAAAGCTTCACGCCGCTCGTGTCCGCGCAGCGTTCTTGTTTTCCACCACATTGTCTTTCCTCTCACTTCTCGGAGGCAATAAACATGCTCTTATTGGCTGTCTTTCTCAGGAGTGTAATCTCACCAAGGTTGAGCAGCATTTAATTGCTATTCGTATGCTCCTGTTATCTTCCATAGGAAGGAAGAATTTAAATGCCCGACAGACAAAATTAGGCTTCTGTTGTGTGGAAATTTATCCTGTAGTATAGCTGCTGCCCTCGTAATTAGCCCTGCCAATGACAACTGCCAGCTTATTGCAAAACAAACCCAAAGGCTGGATGCTGATGTGTGATGTGGGATTGGATTGTTTGGGTCTGACACTCACCTATTCTCTTTGCAACCTGCATTATTACCGAGACTTTGAACGCTGACCTTGCCCGCCGGTTCAAACACAGAAGACGGTAGTTCATTGAATCCAGCTCAATAGTTCTTATATTGCCTGTCTCTGTCTGTTTAACAGAACCAATTAAACCGTTAATTCTCGCTGCACTTCTGATCCAGTGATAATGGCTGGAGAAGAATGGAAAGCATGTGTCTCCATTTTATTTTATTTTTTTTCCCTCCCAGCGAATCAAGGGTCCGAGTCAAGGGGGTCTGGCTTTTTCCAGCTTTGAGGGGAGGGAGTGGGGGTGGGTTTCTCTTTCAGTAAGTCAAATCAGGCCTCCGAGCTTTGATGGGACCCTTTTCTCATCCCTCTGGCTTTGTCGAGACTAGTTCATTTCAGTCTATTCAGGTGGACCACATTGTGCGCCGCCTCTCCGCTCATGCATTTCATTTGCCGGGCCTTTTGTTTTGAATCCTGCTGGAGATGAACCGGAGGCACTGAGTCGGAGCTAAGGCAGGGATTAGGACCACTCTTTTCACGCTTTCTTGGAGGTGGGCTAACTTTGAAAATGTCAAGGAGGGTGAGGTGATACGACTCTATTTGAATATATACCGTTGACCCATCCTGGCCGTGGAGCTGCAGCAGAAGCCACATGCTCCGGCTCCAGTTGTTTAATGGGTACAGTCGGCTGAAGACCAACTGCTTTATTCCAAGTGCCTCCTTGGAAACGTCCCCAATACGCTGCATGCAATATACTACTGGGCTATAAGTGCTCGCCCACTCGGATCTAAAACCGAGGACATTAATCTGCTCATATAACCACCTCTGCTCCTCTCTTCTGAGAATTCTGGAGCCCGGCTGCAGAGATTTGCTCCCGTTCAGCCAGCAGATTAGGAAGGTCTGCCGCTGATGTTGGGTGATACGGCCTGACTCGTGGGTTTAGCGCAGCGTCCCGGGCCGCTCGCTTTCTTCCAAACCGAAGCAGGAGCTGTCATGTCGAAACTAGAAAGGATTTTCTTCGAGCCATTGATCCGAAAGCATTGTCCAATATATCGCTGACACGAGGCTGTCCACATACTTTTGGCCGGTGTGGTGCGATTTTGCACATACGTCGAGGTTAAAAGTCATTTTGTTGTCCTCTGTTACAACTTTTAGGTCTTAAAACTAATAAATATTTCATCAAATTTAGTATTTTTGGCATATCAAGTGGATTATTTTTTACACGTCACTTCTTTCTACACTTTCAACTGTATTAAAAATGTGTTAAAGACATTTGAAGTCTTCCACATTTGTTCAAAATATTTATTTTTTCAATAACTGGGTAGGTTTGACTCTGATGTCTGCGCACACTGCCTCCTCCTCCCGAAACAAGGCTCATCTGTTGGAGTTCAGAGTAAATATTCCATTTTCAATTTCACATCCTTCCAGCATGTTGCATCTGCATCACCTTTTGTTTCCTTATTATCCCATTCTCTCCACCAGGAAACAAAAAAAAAAAACCAACAACAACCCCAAAACAAAACAAAAAAGAAATCCAAACACCAAATCAAAATAGAAGCCGAAAACTCTCATTTGCTAATCAAACTTGGGACAAGAGGTAATTAATTCTTTGGAATCAGTCAATTAATTTGCATAATAAGAGGTACCATAATTATGACTTCTGCTACTCAAGCCCAAAATTGTAATTAGAGATTTAGTCTGCATTACAGCAGAAAAGCCTGTTCAGTGGGAGCCGGTTCAGAGAGGAGATTGAGCATCCGTAGCTCTGGGATGGAAACACTGGCAGAGCTGCATCGGAATAAAAGCTTTTCCACCACCGCTCTCCCTTTTGCCCGGCCCCCGAGGGGAAGTGCTGCTTGGACTGATCTTCTAATCTGAAAAGAACCAAGACCTCGGCTTTCAGGGGCCCCGGTCTCTCTCTTAAGTCAGCCAGGGCCCTTGTTCCCTGTCTTACCTCCTCGCCTTGTGTTTTTTTTTTTCCCCCCCAAGAAATCCATAATTTCTACAGTTTCGACCGCTGCTATTAAAAAAAGACCCCAGTAAGATGAAGGGTTGTATTAGTGCAGCGATATTAGCCTTGTGCTGCATGCTCACTCAGCTGTGGGGCCTTGACAGAAGTAATGCTTTTTTCTTAAAAAAGCCAAAACATAAAATAAACTAAGGAAGGAAATGTCACCGGGTGTGTCAGAGGACTCGAATAAATGCCAGGCTTTCGTCCACTTAACTTTTCTATGAAAGGGCAATTAAAAAAAGCTCCCGTCATTCGGTGAACATACGGTCCTCGGCCACAGAGTAAACATCCGGAGCGTCTCTCTTTGGCAGTAGCCGCTTGTAGTTTTTAATATCGTGCGTTCGCAATTAAATCAGGTCCGTGCTTTAAATCACAAATAAGTGTTATGGTGTGAACGCGGCTATTAATTACATCTTCAGCGATCGGTAATGTGATTGAATATCGTAAAAACTTTATGTTAGCGCTGTTCGTTTTATTCGTCCATTAATGCGCGACGTTCCATCAACGTTAATGTAACGCTGCTTGAGTCAACACATCATGTTTTACTGCTTCGGATTATTAAGAAACGGAATTAATTGTCCATCAACAACTTTATGCAGAAGCCGTCAACGGATCTGAATCATGTTTGTACGTCGCACACAGACATTAGATTGTCTCTGTCTGTCTTTGCTTTGCTGTTACTTCTACCGTTTGGTGATGCGTCCTAATTAGATCAGTTAGCAGCAGCAGCAGCAGCAGCAGCAGCAGAGGTGATCTCGGGCTGTTGCTGTGCAAGCAATAAGTACAAACAGTCTCCAGAGTTGATATTCAAGTCCCACATGGAGACGGGCGATTCCCACCTGGGATCTGACTCCGTGGCGCCATCCGAAAACAAAAACAACACGACTGTAGTTTGCAATTAAAGTTCACGTGGAGTATGTTGATCGGAGGGCTCTCTGTATGCAAAGAACATCTGGAAGAACGCGTCCACGCTGATCTGAACATCGACAGGTTTATGGTGACGGACCGTCCTCCCCGTAGAACGCGTTGCCATGCAGGAGCTTCGCTGTCGTCTCAGCTTGATTTATACTCGCGTGCTGAATCCAGGCGGCGCCAACGCATGCTGATGTAAACATTTGTACTTGTGCTGGAGTGTCAGGATGAAACAGAGCAGAGGACGGTGGAGGTAACAGAAGTACAGTTGAGTCTCTAGCAGACTGATGAAGCGATGAAAACAGGAAAGAAGGGCTACATAGGCACTGGAGATGTTGGTGATTAACCGGTTAACCGATAAGGCAGAAGATGAGGAACACGTATGGCTTGGTTCTGGTACCAGATGGAGCCTCTTCCTGTTTATTTAGATGGATGTGTTGAATGCTGGAGGCGACTTGCTGGAAAATGTTTACATCCTAATTGTTAAATGAGTACTCCTGTGACTCTTATTTCAATTGTGTGGATGGTTGAGGTGGTTTTTGTGCAGCAGGGCAGCGTTGTGGGGGTTTAGCTAGCAGCAGGCCTCCATGACGGAGACGTTTGCAGCGGTTCATGACTTCTGGAATCTGAATCCGACCAATGTCATCACTCAGGCAGCGCTCCTGTAGCTGTGTGGGTGGCAAGTGCTTGTCAGACGGAGGTATTTATGTCTTTTAATGGAGCAACCGATAAATAATTGTTTATGTGAAGTATTTATTTGTTGTTATATGATGTTATTCAAAATGCCTGAATTCCTTCCTGAAATTTTAAATGCAAATGAGCTAATTTTGCTCAAAAAACAGCTACAGCAGCAACTCAAACATGGCCGACGATCAATTAAGGACATTTGCATCCCAAATTGGTTGAATGTTGGCGACTGTGTTTGCATTCTGAGCAAGTCAGGTAGAATTACAGCCTATTGCATTTTCCATTTTGTGTGCAGAAGCGTATCTTCACTGCGTTCCGTGTTTACATGGCGTATCGCTACCCAGCCGCCGTCTGCATCACCGCAACGTGTAGCTCAACTTTGAAGTGGTGCACCTCAGGCTACGTGTTAGATCAAGCTTCAGACGGTTTTATTGTTGTTTCTCTGAATCGGTCGCCGTGATTCTTGGACTGTGTGCTTTGGCCAGGTCTCGGTGCAGCCGCTGGAGCGACAGTTGAGCTGCAGGTGTTGTTTGCTTTATATGTTGTCATGTTGAGTCTATTTAAAGGTTAATTATCACACGTGTGGCCGTGCACTGCAGCACATTACCCAACACAATGAAGTGTGAAAATATAAATATGTCTAAAAATAATAACATAAAACAATAAGATGAGTGGATTATCCTGCAGAGGTTCCCGTATAATCCGGTGACTCTTCACAGCACTTGTGATATATGGTGCAAATTTAGAGCAACTTTAATTATGTTAAATGGTCGTCTCCTCATAAAGCTAATATTGTGCCGCATCATTTATTCAGACGTCAATCCCATCGATTGAAACCCTCCTACAGCCGATAGCTCCAGACTGTGCTCAGGGATCCGCTCATGTTTTCCACAAGTATGACGTTAACCCAATACGGCTGTGTCATAAATAGGGCAAATGCCTCTCCAAAACCGCGGGAATATTCATGAACTCGACATGGCAGTAAATTGAACGAAGGCATTTGTAAAACGCGGCGACAGTAGCTGCGGGCCCAGAGCTGTCGCTTCCTGCCAGGGTGGAAGGCGTTGAGCCGACCGCGGTGCCGACTTACCCTGATAGAGTATTAACTGAACGGTGGAAACAGCTGGAGTTACATAACAGTTCCTCTGCATTTAGTCTGCTCAGAGGGAGAAAGAGCTGTGGGTGAGAGCGTGTGCAGAGATGCCATCTTTGGGATGTGTGTCTGCGTGCTGCATGCTATATGGCTAAATATGTCCATTAAAGGGAGGAAAAAAAAAGAAGAAGCATGGTGCTGCTTGGAGATGCTGTGATACTGTGCCAATTTTTTGTGTCAGCTGTGTGTGTGTGTGTGTGTGTGTGTGATTGTGTGGTATCTCGCTCCAGCGCTCTCTGAGGCTGATGGGAACCTGCACTAAATCAAACATGCAACCTCTGCGAGCGGCCGCCTCCACTCCTTCATCCCCAGGTCGCTCTTACAGCTGCAACCCGCTACCCGGGCCTCCACTTAAACCCGACTCTGCCGCTCCAGATAACGCGCTAATCTGGGATTTCTTAATATTGATTGACTCGGCTTTTAATTTTTTCCGATAAGTTATGCGTCTTCAGTCGTGTCGGAGCTTTTCCCTCTGACCTATCCGGATTCTCGCTGCATGCTGGTCAGATGACTGTGCAGCTTTCTGCCTCTGAGGAGGAAAATCCAAATGTTTGAGGGATCTTTAAAAACGCAAGGTCTTGAGTAGTTGGTTGTTGTTTCAGGGCCAACCTCTCCTAAATTCATAAATATGTTTTATGTCTTTCACAGTAATTTTACAAGAATTGTATGATGCTAATGAACATTTAGCAGCAGTATGTCGGCAGCCTGATATCCGAGTGGTTCTGTATCACGTGGATGCAAATGTCGCCAAAACTGTGAGTCCCTGATTCACTTTCCGTCTGCCCGAACCTTTACTGAATGTCACTCCGCCGCTCGCTCCCGTCTCTCCTTTCTATCTTTACCTCTACTGTTAAATAAAGGCAATAAAAATCCCCAAAACGTTGATAAATATCATGCATTCAGATATACCTGACTGCATTTCCAGATAAGCTTGAGGAACACAGTTGGGGAAGACTCTTAGTCATGCCATGTGGTTGTGAGAGGAACTAATGTCTACATAATGTTGATTGTGGGTTATACAAAATCCTGCACGAGACGGGCCACATCCATCAGTAAAAGTGCAAAAAGGAATCAGAGAAACACTCATAGAACAAGAAAAAAAAGTTCTTTCATTAGTTGTTCTGGAATCAACTTGTCCAACGCTTCTAAGAACCCACCGACACCGGAAACACGTGCAGCTCGAAGTAGTCTGGATGTTTTAGCACATGGACCGAGTCTTCTGTCTGTTCTGTGTAGACACTGCCTGCAGTTCAGCTGGAAAGTCCTTTGCCGACAGAAGTACAGAAGTTTATTAAAAAAGACAGACCTATACGTTGATTTTGATCTAATGTCGTGATTTTAAGCTTGTTTTTGGATAATTTTACAAACAAGTACCACATGTGACACGTGATTAATTTAGCAAAAAGTAAAAATTCGCTTCTTCTTTGTATTTTAAGTTAATATTTGTTATCTCCAGGAGAACATATCTTCCAACCTGCAGGCTTCAGCGCTCAGAGGATTCATGCTGTTACTGGTCGCATGGTCAAATATTTGTCATGAGAGAACCATCTAACGTGACTCATTCTCAACCTTGAAAGGTAGAAAAGGAAGATTAAAAATAGGTTATCCAGGTGGGAACACAAATGCGTAGATAGACGGAAAGCTCACCAGACTTTGTTCAGCGTCACGCCATGTGGTGGAGTTCAGTATAATATCACATAAACAGTGATCAGGAATTCCACTTTATTTGAATGTTTTTGATTAATAATCCCTCAGATCTGCGGTGTACTTACACCATCCGGCTACGACAACAAGTTTTCCCTCTCCGGCTGAAAATACAACAAACCACTGAAATGGTTTTCCCTCCTGACGATGGTTTTCTTTTACCTTCTGTCAAGGTCAAACACGGCAGCAGATGCTAAAAGTAACGAACCACGAGAAGACTGAGATGCACCAAAATTAGTTAAATCTGCAAAGACAAATAAGCGGATTTTGGCAGGTCAACACCTTCAGAGACGCAGAGTGGCATCTGTGACAGCCCGCTTCACTACGCATGTCAAAAAACGTTACCGCCGGATTCAAGGCCAACCCTCTGAACCGGCGTGGCGGCAGATATAAAGCCAAGTGGAACATTAATCCACTGTTCAGTTCTCCGGGAAGATTTTTCTTTCTTTCTTTATTTATTCAGAGTGTGAGGGAGCATTGTGCACCGGTCTTCAGCGGCTTCTCTGACAGATGGATATTTAAACCTTAAAATAAGTATTTCATTGCTTCTGTCCATCAGCTTTGTTTGTGGAGATGAATCAACATCCCACAGGCCTCACTCTAACGTGGCGAATGAAAAGCAGTCTTGTACAAAGGGTCAGAGAAGGAGGTTCGCTCGTGGCCTTGGTCGTCAAAAGGCAGCTCGAAATATGTGCTGTCGTGTTGGAGACGCACGTGTTGGCAGAGCTGCACAGCTCTTCGCTAGCCTGGAGACGAGGACCTTGGCCATTCAGCCGGCCGTGCATTGGACACCCACTACTTTACCAACTTGAAGCTTTCTTTTTTTTCCCTCTTTCCTCCAGCTCGAGCGGTTTGATTCACTCGTCTGTCAACAAGGCGTTTAGTGAGGATCAAGGGCAGCACGGGTCAGGGTGTAAAACCCACCTGATCATCTTCAGCTGGACCGGGGCTTGTTGCCCTTAGCAACAGAGTGTTTTCACTGTACCATCCTTGTCGTGGAAGCCAATGAGTTGGGTTGTCCTGCAGAGCGCCACCCTGGTGCCGCTTTGTTAAATACACCTGTGGAATCTAATGCAATCCAACACAACGGCGCCACCACACGTTCTACTGCTAAGAAACTGTCGGCTGTTGTTGTTATAAAGGTGATAATTCTACTTCATGTTTATTGCTGAGGTCATGGTGGTGGCTGGTGCTGGTGTCCTGGACTTTGGAATGAAGCTGAAAGTGAGTTTTGTATTATATTACCCAGCTGGTGTGTCCATCCATCCATCCATCCATCCATCCATCCATCCATCATCTATACACCGCTTAATCCTCACTAGTGGGGGCTGGAGTCTATCCCAGCTGACTCAGAGTGAAGGCAGGTTCACCTGGACAGGTAACCAGTCTATCACAGGGCTACACTTAGAGACAGACAACCAAGCACACTCACATTCACACCTACGGACAATTTAGAATCACCAATTAACCTCAGCATGTTTCTGGACCTTGTGGGAGGAAGCCGGAGAACCAACGATGCTAACCACCACACCACCTCATTTCCAGATACCTGTGACTGATTGTTTTGTGTCTTTGCGGACACACTGATCTGTAAGTTGTAATGCGTTTGGTGTCAATGACAAACTGTGGCACAATATTGTTGAAATTGAAAATATTTTTCTTAAGAAATTTCAGGTTGTTCATAATGTTTTGTAAAAAGATTTTCAGAATGTGCTTTTCTGAGTAGTTTTTCTGAGTTTTCGTTATTTATAGGTTATTATTATGCTGTGACTTTACTGGTCCGGCCCACTTGAGGTCAAACTGGGCTGTATGTGGCCCCTGAACTAACATTAGTTTGACACTCCTGCTTTATTAGGTCCACAACGAGACATGTGCAGCATCACAGCAGCAAAGTGAAGCAAGAAAAACACGACTGTAAATCAAAGACGGGGGGTATATACACCATAAATACAATATAAATAAGAAAAACGGAAGAACACAAGGATGCTAAGTATGCAAATCTAAGAATATTTACATGAATGAATTGCAGTTGGCTTCATACCTTCACTGTGCAGATGTAGGTGGAGTTTGAGATGAAAGACTGCAGTTTGTTTGTTGGGTTTAATACTGAAGGCGGTCCCTCTGATTCTGGGCGATTCGGTGTTGCAGCGACCAATGAGAATTTTAATGGTTAGATCCCAGTTGTTACATCAGTAGTTTTGTGACGATCGTTTCAGTTGTGATTGTTGTGGATGGTTGAGGTGGTTTTTGGTGTTGGTGAGCATTGTGTGGGGGGTTTAGCTACCATCAGGCCACCAGGACAGAGACTTTGGTGGTGGTTAATGACTTCAACGCAGTTAATTAGACCAACAATATACAACCTCACTAATATAAAGTACATTATTACCTTTAAGACAGCGTCAACAAAAGAGAGGCTTCATCAAAGTAGGATTTATGGTGGAGCTGTTGGATTGCATTAGATTTCATCAAGTTTACCGAATAAAGTGCGAATACGACGGTATCAGAACTGTATTAAACTGGGTTTACCAAGAGTGAGGCAAACAGGCAATTAATAGTTTTACAGCAACGATCCGAAAGCAGTCGTATCCCAAAGAAATAAAAAAAATAAAAATCAGGAAAAATACATAAGAATAAACAGCACTGTGCAAACACAGGCAGGCGAGAAAAGCTGCAGCGAACGGCGATGCAGGTAACAGCTGGAGAACGGCAGGCGTCGCGTGGATGACTGACAAACAGCACGAGCGAGGCCGAGTTTAAAGGAAATAAAACAAGCAGCGAAACAGCACGGCGACTGTCAGGGTAGTTATTAAACCGGAGAGCAACGGCATCTGGATTAATGTTTCTGATGGCGGCCTCAAAAAAAAAAAAAAAAAAAAGGAACAGGAACAGATTAATTTGTCCAGTCGGAGTCTTATGCAACTCATTCCAGTCTTGGTCCAGTGAAGTGGAATGAGGGGGGAGAAAAAGCCCGGGGGAGTGTTGGCTTTGAGGACTTTATATGTAACCAGACAGCCCGGGTGTTCTGCATGTAGCAGCAGAAAGCTCCGGTAAATACACGTTATTTATAGGATTTGTTTGGTTCTGCATTGTAATGACTGTGAAATAATAAAGTCAAAAAGATTTACACGTCAACACGGGCCTTTGCAGAGTGGTCATCTGATGCAGGCTTGTGTTAGCGAAGCAGACTGCAGGGTGCAATGCAGTGGACGGGGAAGTAGGAGGCTGAATATTAAATGAACAAATGTGGACTTATTAGGCAAAATGGGCTGCATGGTAATGGCATAATAATCACATTAGATATGTGATGAAGAGGCGCACATGTGGAAAACAGTTCCTATCCTGACAACTAGGCAAAGATATGGATCTCCAGAGGTCCAGAACAACCACTCTTTATCTTGTGTGTGCAAATTAGTGTCTTGTGCACACACAGATATGGATCTTTTGCACACAGGTTATATTCCTTTTGAATATTTTCTGCACTTCTTGCCGGTTAACAAACTGTATATTGAACATATTGCTATTTAACGCAGGTGTGATCACACTGAGGGGGAGGGAGGGAGGAAAATCCATCCAAATTGTCATATTTTGTGTGATTATTGAGCCCTTCAGTTGAGCTGCAAACAACGTGGAAAAGGTGTCGCATGAATTAATAATATCCAGCACTTTGTGGTCATGAAGAATGAGTGCGCTGTGGAGGGGAAAAAAAGAGGGTTTAAACTGATGCATCACTATAGAAGAAAATCATTTTGTGCAGCCTCCCTGAGGAACGCGATTCAGCAGCACTTCAGTTTTGAAAGCACGGCCTTTAAATTAGTCAAAGTGAAAAGGTAGCTCCTTGTGATATAATTTCGTGTCCCGGAAAGTATTTTTACGGGGAACAAAATTTAGCTTGTTTGCATGCCTCCAAACAAACAGGCGGCGGTGGTAACAGAATGAATGAATGATGGGGGGGTTAACAGCACATCTCCAGGGAAAGCATTACTGGAAGCACATTTTTATTTTTCGTCAGACCTTAAATGGAAGTTTGTGCCCCATCGAGTAAAATATCAGCCGAGTACTTTGTGACAGTTGTTGTAAATCGGGCAGCGGTTCTGTGAGAACAGCCTTAAAAGGTCCCTTTTCTCTGTTTCATTATCAAATCATTTAGCACCGGCTAATGGAGTGCCTTAGAATGAGGTGGGCTTTTTTCTTTTTTTTTCTTTTTTGGGGAAATGTCACGATATTAACTCCAGTTGAAGACAATCCGCTGCTCCTGTATGTAACTGTTGACCCACTAATGGATTTCTGCTACTCTTGTACACGCTGTAGGGAGGCTACTGAACAAATTGTAAGTTGTAAATGACATGTTAGTGTTGGAGAGAAGAAATAAGAGGGTTGTGACTTTCTCTGAGATGTGATTTCTTTTCTTTTTTTTCTTTTGAAAGAAACTGGAGTACTTGTCACCGGTTGATGCTGTCAGGCTTGAACAGAAAACAGAAATCTCTCAAGATCTTGGGACATTTGGCAGAATTTCTCTCGTGTTTCCTTTTGAACAGAAACCCGAAGATAATGTCGCCGTCCAAACCAGAATCTCTCCCTTAATAACTTGTTTTTGTACCAATAATTTTGTACCAATGTGTAACTAAAGCCATAATAATCATTTTTTTGTAACTGATAACTTTTGAAATCTGGCAAAGAAAATAGAAATGGTTAGACATGACTTTAATAAACGGTGTAGAAGATACTGGAATACGAACCAGTTGTTAGTCGACCACTGAAAACCTGAAAGTAGAAGAAGAAGAAGCCCACAAAACTGTGTCCACCTACGAGAGAAAAATGCAGAGAAGTCTTCAGGAGTTGTTTCCAATCAAGAAAATTGGACTTCTCCTTTCATGTCAGCTGGTTTTGGAGACAAAGACGCCAAAAGAAGTGACTTAAATGGTCAGAACTTATTCAAAAAAGTTGTTTCTATCTCCCATTATCCACAAAAACCAAAATCCACCTCAAGCAAGCGTCAAAACTTTAGTTTCCAATAACTTCTTTATAATGCAGTATTTCACAATGTGTGTAAAAACATGGCTAGCGTGTCCCAGACTCTTGTTAAACCATTAAACAGCTACGCAGCCCCGTTGGTCAAGAGTTGTTGCTTCCAATTTTTAGAGTAACTCTTGATGAAATGAATTTTGTTCCTGGTTTGTTAGTTTTTTTGGAATTGCACCATTTCCGTAACCTTCTGTACTTCAAAATGGGCATGAAAATACGTAGTCGAAACACTGGTACTGTTGGGGTGCTTGTTCCATCGGGGTAATGGAAGTGGAAAGAGCCTGAATTGATCCTTTGGGTGTCATCAGCATATTCATAAAAGTGATAGGAATGAAGTTCTCATCTGAAAATAGAAAGTTTCCCCCAACATGAAGTCAGCATCAGGTCAATTCTAAAGTTTGTTGATAGTCCGACTGATGTAGTTGTAGTCAAGTGTTTCACAAACCAGTTATCGAGTGAGTGCAGAAATAAATGGGAAATGTAAAAATCATGAAATGTAATCCAAATTTTGCAACGTTTGAGGGAAAGAATGCAAAGAGATCACCACCGTTGGTTTACCCGGTGACCTTGAAAACGCTCATCATCTGTCAAACTACCAGTCAGCACTTTAGTTCTTACCCAAACTTTGTTTAAAACCAGTTTCCCCCCAATATAGCCATTATTCATATGTCTTTTGTGACACCCGCATGGTAGCGATTCACTAAGCAGCGACAAAAGCTTTCCCTCGACTTTCGCTGTCAGTCTGCCCAAACTTTTTTTTAGGGGTCAGATCACTCGAGAAAAGCTGTTCCTTAAATTATCCAGCTGCTACTTTTGGTGCAGCCTGATTTCAGTTGCTGCTCAGTTGTGTCAATGATAAACCAATCTGTGGGTTTTGAGAGCTGGGCCGTCTGCCAGCCAGCATCTTTGCGGTTAAGCAGCTTGGCTGAGCCGTTCTCAGGCCAGAGACGGGGTGGGGGGGTATTTTTAATTTTCAGCTGCTTTAAGGGATCATACAGGGTTGCATGTTTGGGGCCATTTACAAACTGTGTATAGTTTACATTTCTGTGGACCAACTGAGTTTCTTCCTACTGCGTGTGTGACCATTGTTTAATTTCAGTGGATTAGGAGGTCGTGCCATTACGCACCAATACACAACCACCAAACAAGTACGCTGATCTAATTAAAGTAGATTGGTAGCATGGGTAACTTTAAATTAAGAGGCGGATGTGACACCAAAACCTACTAGGTGGTGACCACTTGACTCATCAGCAACCTTTAGAACCCCAATACCTGCCAGAAGGTTTGAAGGGCACGCTGTCTTCAAAAGAAATCACCAAAATGACGTGTCTGAAGATTCTCAGTCATCCAGGTCGTGGTTATTCTGGTAGATTAATCGTAGCAACTGGACCTGCTTGAGTTCCTTGAAGACGTTCCACCTCTCATCCAAGAGGCTTCATCAGTTCTGACTGACTAGTTGGGAGTTCCAAGTCCAGCTACCACCAAAATAGAAAGTATAAAACCAGAGAGAATCATTGGAATTTCAACCTGATTTACCATTTGGTTGGGAGAGTTAACTAAACCTAAGCTTAAAGTCGAGCTTATTCATCAAAATCACTTTCTTCTACATGTCTCATTTTGGGGGGGGAAGTATTTCCTCCAATCAGATTCTGTACAAACCAAAATGCAGATCTTTGCTGTGAAGCCTTCAGTGACTCGTCTGGACTGAACTGTGAATAAATTTAATTCAGCAGATCGGTCAGTTCCATCTAACCGCTATCTCCGGATCATAAGCCGTGTGGGTGCTGCTCGACCTCGCCGTTGTTTAGATCATGTTGGGAGTTGTAAAGCTTTAAAAGGTTTTTCTTTCTAATCCTGCTGTATGCCGTCACTTACTTGAGCAAACCCACTTCCAAGCCTCTCTGAGTTATGAGTCACCAGCAGCGCTGTAGCTTCCATCAAGGACACGGAGGTCGTGTCGTCCACATCGATCGTTTTGTTTCATTTAATTGACTCATTCGTTTTATTTCTTTAATTATTTACTTTCTGTGAGTTCAGGACTGTTGGTGGAGCTAATTTTGGTCGGATGATGGATCGTTCTTTGCTGTGCACGTGGCAGGTAGAAGCTGATCCCGGTGTTTTTGACTCGGGCTACTTTTAGGTCAACCACGTAATAAGCAAACAAATGCTTCAGGATTTTGCTCTCTGGTTTTATTCCTGGAAGTCTAGGGAGAGATTTTAAACGGCGTCGGACTGCGATTAACCCTTCGAAGCCCAAAAACCAACAACAGATTTGAAAAGCGTGTTTGCACCATTTATCGAAGTCACAAACTGTACAAACAGAATCGTTGTTTTTTTAGTTACAACACTTAATTAAATCCTGACTTAAAATCATGATGTCATCAAAATCTCTTTATTCTATGTCGCATTTAACAAATAAATACAAACATAGGCTGTTTGCATGAACCAGGTTCTGCAATAAACAAACTTTTCTCCACTTTTACACACAAATGTGAAGCCAAGTGAAACTCCGCTGCAAACAACAGTCACATGACAGGAATTCTGGGACTTTCTGGCTGAACTGCAGGCTGTGTAGTTAAATATCTACAGTATGCAGAGCTACAGTGTCTTTTCCAGTATTACTAACACATGTGGGGACTTAGAAATATGGTGTACATTCTAGTTTGTAAAGCAAACAATTGGGACTGTCCTCCCCTTGGCGAGGGCCGCAGTCACAGAAAACAGAATTAAACTGTTCGCTTCATTTCTTAGTGTAGCCTTTTGTCAGTGATTTTTAAGCTCGAGTTTGTCCATATCTTAAGTTAAATGGTGGAGATCTTGTGGGTATACATGTCCTTTCTGTAACACTGCTCCGTGCAATCAGCTGGTGTTATCCCATTTGTCTCTTTAGTCGTATGCGCTGTACATTATTGCTTAAAGCGCTAAGCCATGCAAAACCACTGCCATTGTCTTTTAACAATAGATAAGACTAATCGCATCTTCGGTGGCGTGAATCAAATTCGCAGATCCTTTATAGAAGGTAAATCAGAGCCCGGCTGTGTGGAAGCATCACAGAAATCAATTAAACCGGGGACACGAGCTCCGGCGGCTTTTGAAGTAAACCCTCAATTGACTTAACTTTGCCATTATGTCTAAACTATGATCGCTCTCTTCTCGTCTCCGTAATCCCGTCATGTGTAACTGCGTAATCTCCCGATCTTTTGCAGAGGTTCGGTGCACCTGTGAACACAATTAAGACGGTTTTTTCACAGGAAACTGGATTATGCATTTGCGTGATTGAAAGTCATAAATCACCTTGTAATATCCCTGTCAACACCAACTCCGGCAAATGGCTCGTAATTGGTTGTTTTTATGGCCCAGTCTTAACGCTGCCAAAAGTGCAGAAGCAGATTACATTTTGAGAGTATAATTTGGAAACAATAAGCTATAATTAGGAGAATGTCATCGGGCATTAGCAAACATTCACAGAGCAAATAATAGCCAGATATGAAATTTCTATCAGTGATGCATTTTTTAAAAAGCGCACACTCGGGGCAAAAACATTGGCGCTTTAGGCGGATTAAAGCTGTAACATGATAATTTACATCAGAAAGACAATAAGTCATACAATAATTACAGGGTTATGAAATGTTTTATGGAGAGGACTGTGCACTGTGCTGTATATACTCATTATATTGGGTTTTATTCTATCACTTGTGCACCCCTCAGACAAGTTTTAGTGTGATTATTTTCCAACATACCATTGAGGTGTATGTTTAAGGATCGTCTTTTGCCGTTTATAGGATAAAACTTGGAGCTGTTTTCTTTCTAAACTTTCTGAAGTGATGCTGAGATCACATTTTGGGCGGAAGACATCATAATAACCACTTTCTGCAAATATAGCTGTCATCAACATCCAACTCATAATTACATCCTCTAATTTTTTTTTCTTCTTCTCTCTCGCGCTGATAAATGTACCATTATATTAATTCAGCGAAGGCGCAAAATAATTTCAACCTTCACATGAGTAACTCGGCTCAGTCTTCTTAGCTGTAAACATTTTGAATCCTTTATTTGTGCCATCACTCCCACACCATGTGAGCAGGCCTTGTTTTGATACCAGTTCATACGTATTATTATCAGAGGTATTGGATATTTGCTGTTAGACAGCGGTGGGCATCGCTATTCATGGTAACGTTAGTAATGTTTATGCATTTGTGTGTTCTTAAGTAAGCGGGAAAAGTTGGAAACACATGAGTGGCAATTCCTGACTGCATGTTGGGTATAGTTGTTAATCGGAGTCTTAGCCCTCTGAAGCCCAAAGAGTTTCTGGGTGTTTTATTTGCTCCTGCCACATTTTTACTCACCATGGGCTCGTTTTTGTTCTGCAAGTAAAGTCCTCCATGGAAACAGCACAAGGTCATAGTGCCCTCAATCAGACCAAAAAAGCAAAAGTTTTCTATTTATTTTACACAAACTGGAAGAAATCTGGAATTAGCATCTACCGTAAATTCCGGACTATGAGCGCACCTGAATATAAGCTCCGCCCACTAACTTTAAAAAGAAAACAAGTTGTGTACACATACAGGCTGCAGGTGTCCACGTTGGAACATGAGATATTTACACAGAAAGATTTTTTTAAACTTTTAACTAAATACGTAGCGGTAAGATACACAAATACCTTAAATGCTTTTTTTCCGAGCAGTGCCTGTAACACGGCTGGTAAAGCAGCCTACCAGGAAGAGTCATTGATCGCTATCTTCATCTTCCTCCTGCACTAAAACCACTAAAGTCATCTTCTTTGGAATAGAACAGTCTCAGAACTACTTCCTCAGTCTCTCTTTCGTCGTCGCTCTCAACGTCACTTTCGTCTCGAGGCAAATTCATAAAACTCGTAAAAATCCATAAATTAGCCGCATCAGTGTTCAGTAGCGGCGTATAGTCCGGAATTTACGGTACAGATATTTTCCTACTTTCATTTTTTAATTTGTCTCCATACTTGTCTCCAATTGGTTCTGTGTAAACACAGCCTGCAGTTCAGCCAATAAGTCCCTGAATTTTTGTCACGACTGTTCATTGCAGCTGAGTTTTTGATTTTCACAGAATCTTAATTTAAATTTTTAAAAAATTCTACGTGTGGAATTTAAAGAAGCTTGTCACAAGTTTGGGTTTGGAACAACACGTCACAGATGATTAGTTCAACGGTTGTCACTGTACGCTTTATTATTTTGCTGTTTCTGGCTAAATGGCGTAATTGGAGATAACACGGCTTTCAAACCCGCCGGCGGATTACGAGGTCCGGAGGGTTAAGGGGTAGAAATGCAGCTCGTTCAAGCTCGGGGCGAAATCTCAGCACACGAGGGCTGAAAAGAAGAGGGCGAGGAGGACACTTGTGGAGAAGGAAGCTGGGGGGAGGAGGATGGGAAGGCCTGGGAGGTCGGGTCTCGTGCATTGTTCCTTGGCATGCCCCAGTTCCAGCCGTCACCCCGGCTCTTTGTTAAAGCCGGAGCACAGAGGACGTCTGGCTCCTGGGCACTGTTGCCAGAGGCTGGAAGCTCAAGGGTCAACGGATTTTCCAAACCATTGCTTTATAGTGGACGACAATCAGGGAAAAATTGCTCCACTGTACTGGTTCAACAGGCGTCACGCTCAGGCGCCGTTGACGGGCAGCGTGATGGCGAATGAGCTGTCAGGCTTCTTACAATGGCTCTTTCATATGAGCGGTCTGATTTCAAGAATGTCTTCAAATGATCAAAGAAATCGTCTTATAAACAACCCCGAGATACGCAATTATACCCTCCTGCCTCACCCTACTTTTAGATTCGTCACTATAGAAGTAAACAAAAGCGCTGGTTTAGCGGTGACAGAGCGGAGTGTGAGGGAACGGCCGCTGTGACACTTATTTTTCTGAAGGTTCATCACTGTTATGAGACAGGCTGAAAGATTCCAGTTAGTTCCAACAATCCGACTTGAGGAGTCACAAAATGTAACCATGTCGCCACAATCACAGCGACAAAAGCCTTTTAGAAATCCATTATTGTCACCGCTTGAGCTCTTTTGGTGGCATTTCAAAGAGATTCTGTGAAGGCTATTTTGAGCAACAGTTGACAAGAGTGAAAAACATGTTTTGTGCCGTGTCCACTTGAGCAGCGAGAAATGATGTGCAGCAGATTTAAATTACACCGGAGTTAATGACGAGTTTTAACGCGGGTTGCTTCTCCGAGAGACGCTTTTTCTTCTTCTTTTTTTTAAACAAACAGAACAGGAGTTTAACTTGCATTTGAAAATAGAACTTTATCTTGTCGGGCTTTTTTTTTTTTTTGCGAGCAGGACAAAAGCTCTTTTGTAGACGGCATTGATTTAAACAGAGGATGTATAATGATGAGTAGTCATTACCCCGAGAACATGACAGCCATCCTCCCCCCCCCCCCAGAAAACAATGGCAGAGATTAGATCGCAAATTGAGGGTGATTTTGATCTGTTTTGGTTGACATTTGGGCGTTTTTAACAATTGCTGATTCACACAGCTGACATCTATATTCCGAGGGGTCGTACAACTGGGGGTTCGAGTTCTCCCGCACAAAAAATACTGGAGTTAGCAACTTTCAAATGACTTCCCCGAGGCTACACGGAACAGATGCTGCGATGCAGAGCAGCTTTGCTGTGCAGTCATAATTTGGTGCTGCAGAAACATGAGCTTTACACACACACAAACATTTTAATATTTTGTCGAATAAATAAAAAATGTCTGACTACAGTGGGAAGCTTTGAACGGTCGAACAGCATAGTTAATGTGCTGTGTCTGTGGGTGTAATCAAAGGAACATGTATATTTCAGTTTCCCTCAGACACACACAGGATGGTGTAACGCTGAAAGCCTCCAGTGCTGCTTTAGCGATGGTGGCATGATGGTGTAATGCCTTTTTTTTTTTTCTTTCTTTTGCTGCTGCTGCTGCTATTGAAAACAGTGGCGTGAGTGGCTTTCGCGCTGCAAGTAATTCCTAATGGCAGGAGTTCAATATTTTCGGTTCATTGATTGCAAACAGCATTATAGTTCAAAGAGAAGATGGTGCTTTGGCTCTCAACCAGGACGGGGGGGAGAAAAAAAAAAGAAGAAGATATTGAACGTACACTACCTCGCTCAGATTGCACAGATATCGCCGGCTGTCTTCTCGCCTGCTCTGTTTTCTTCAGTGATTCTTGGACGAGAAGGGCTTTATGGATTGGTCCACTACAGTGCCGAGCCAAGGTTATGGCAGGGCCAGTCATGTCAGCTCTCGTCATCTTACTCTTCAACTGCTCCAGTTCGTGCCCAGACCAACCCCAGCGCTACATCCACACACTCAGACTGTCTCAGTGGCTGCCGCAGTGCTTCACTCCACCATTAACATTCTGATTGCTGTCTTGTTTCGTTTGCTTGGCCAAGCACTTTATTTCCAAAAAGAGCCCGGCCTCGGCGCTGACCTTTCCATTTGCAGAAACAGAGCAATCATTCATAAATCACACTACTGAGTGTAAAATATCCAAACTGTTTGATATTGCGGGCCTAATGAAATGACTCGCACTTCTTCACTGCAATTATAGGAAAAGGTCAGTGCCATAACTGATGTTGAGCTCCGGCATGATTGTCCCACTTCACGTTATCCAGTGCTCGGCCCATAAAATATCACTATGGGCCATATTGTATGACATTTTGTCAGCGTGTTGTTTTGCAGACTCTCAGAAATAACTAATTTGTGGTGGATGCTCGGTTTGGAGTTTACTTTAAAATGAGTATTTTATGGTACATTTGGTTCAGTTATAATTCAGACATTCATGAGTTTGAGGGATATTAGCAGGACTCAGACCGTGACTGGGAAAATCACCCTTATTTGTAATTATGCGTTTCTTTGCAAATATTGGTCACAAAAATAAAAAAAAATCAAGGATAAGAGAATATGAAAAACAAATTGCATTTTTGCACTTGCAACAAATGGGGCATTAAGTGAGAACAATACAGTTCAGTGTTGTTTGTTATGCAGAAGGCCAATTTATAGTCTATACCCATAAAAGAAAATATGGAAAAAGGTTTTAATCACATTTCACCAATGACAACAATCATAAATCTTTCTGATACAAAATGCAAACATTCAAAATACCCATTTTAAATGTTATCAGGACTTGTTTGTACAATTGAAGCCTCTTTATTCTTTCAGGTTTTGTTCCTTGTGAACTGCACACGTGCGTCCATACATCCGGAAGCTCAACTTGTGGCCACGTTTAGATGCTCGGTGCGTCATCTGGCTCTCTGTTGATGCCGATCACTTTTAAGTGGGCTTTGTTTGCTTTCCTGCTGCTTTCACAGCTTTCTTTGCTCACGGCAGCCACCTGTTGGTTTTGTTTGGCCCCCCAGTGGTGGTGAGGTGGGCGGCGTCGCCTGGAACCGTGACGTCAACGCATGAAGCCGACGATGATGTCGGTCTAGCCGTTGAGGATATACAAAGATAGCAGTCAGTTATGCACGCTGTGAGCAAAATACCAACATTATCAAGCCCCGATATCATGAGGATGAGTTTATAATGTTGAGTTTTCATCCTGCACGTGTCAAATAAAGAAAATATGACATGTTTGGACCTTTATCTGCCACTAGTTAGTCCCACTGGAGTAACTGGAGACCTGACTGGAGCTGAACATTTAATTCAGAGGGAAGATGACACTGTGCAGTAGCAAACAAAATGAAGTCATAAAAATTAATCAGCTGCTATACAAACAAAAACAGCGGCAGAGCAACATAAAATAATGCTCCAAGATTAGTCTTGCAAAGGTTAAGAGCCGGTCTGTGACACTGTTCAGAGATGAGAGTCTCCAGTTAAGTACTCCAGTGTGTCCAAAGCTTTACTTCTCTTTCTTTTAATCACCAGTAGAATCAGAACCCACCCAGAACTCAAGCCACCCGATCAGTGTACAGTCCCATACGGATAAATCACCCTGGAAGCCTTACAAACGCAGAAATGGTAATATCTCCGAAATAAGGTGTAATTTTAACTTCCTCAACGCTGATTGTGTCAAAACATTTTAAAGACTGTCAAGCGCTGAATAGGTGCAATTATGTGCCAGATATTTTCAGTGCTTCCATTGCCTCAGTCACGCCGAATGCCACCCACAGCGTTTCGTTTTTTTTTTTTTGTCTTAATTATCTGCTCTACATACAGAGTTTATCGGCATCGTAATGATTACGTTTGTCTTATAGAAGTGCAGCTCGTCTTTAACTTTGAGACAGACGAGCCTGCTGAGTAATAATGAAGCTAAACTAACAGATGAATCACTTCTCTTCATGAGCAGAGCAAACTTTTTAAACGTTTCCATGTGTTGTTTCCACTGACTGTATGTAAAGACGGATGAACCGTCCAAGACGTCAGCCATAGATTTCCTGAAAAGCGGTCTGAACACTGTGTGGTGGTTTCGACCGTTGCCATCTTTGACTCTGGTTAACTCCCTTCGAAACCAAAAAATCAGTTAAGAGCTGAAGCCGAGGCAGCCCCTTGTCCCTGAAAAGGACTCATTTTAAGCCCGAATACAACTTAAACTGTTGAGCTATAAACAAATTCATACCCTGTACAATAGTCACAGATGGGGAAATTAGCTAAAGAGACTAAAACTGCTTCTTGTACCAGGCTGTAAATGTGTTTATTTCTGCTCTGAAGTTGAGCATTTTAACATGAATGTCTGTAGGAACTGACTCTCTTTTGGCGCCAGCCTCTAGTGGCCATCTGAGGAACTGCAGTTTTTGGCATTTCCATGTTGGCTTCATTTTGCTGCCTGGTTAATTCACACATCATGACATGAGTTTTGACTGAATTAGTAGTGGCTTTAATCAGCCACAACATTACAACCAATAACAGAAGGTGAAAAACATTGTTCTGCTGGGAAACCTTGTGTCCTGACCTTCATGTCCAGGTTACTTTGACATGTACCACCCACTGAGCACCCACAACAGGATAACGCATCCTCCAAAAATGGCTCAGGAATGGCTTGAGGAGCAAAACAAAGAGTCCAAGACATTTGCCCGGCCTCAGGTTCCACCTGCATCTAAAGGATGCACTGCCAGACATCTCAGGTCTAAACCCACATGGGCTGTTTTAGAGGGACGCACCCACCATAAGGCAGCTGGTTTTAATATTATGGCTAATCGGTCACAGTTGCTTCTAATGTTTAGCAGGCAGACACTCTCCAGCATGTTACTCGGTTTCATAAATATTCATCCGAGGCATTGAAGTTGAGTGGCGGCTCATTCAGTTTTTAGTCATGCCCAATGTTAATACACGAGATGTTTATACAGAGATGAGAGATGCAGGTCATAACTGTCAAGTCCTTCTAGAAACAATGTGTTTGAACAGATCAGAAATTTCGCCGCTTCCTCCCCGTGCAGATTGCCGAGCATATTTACCTCACTTCACAAGTCGGGACGTTTTCGCTAAAGCCGATGTTTGCGTTTCCGTTGCATCACTTCGCCGAAGCTCCGCACGTGGAGGTAGAGACCGGGGACGTGGTGGATACATGCACCAGCACCCTGGACTAATCTGGGTTTTGGAAATTGGGATGTTCTGTTTACATTGCCAAGCACAGAACTTTAAAACCAGGTAATAATTTGACAGCTAATGAGCATGTAAACCCTGTGAACTGTCAGAGACTCTTCCTTTGTTAGAATCTGATCTTTTAAATTTATTAAGTGATGAGATGACATGTCATAAACTCAAACATCCAAACCGCCACAAACACAATTTGATTTCTGGTTGCGTGGTTTCAAACATCCAGGATGTCACGCAGCAGAAAAAAGAAAAAGTCCCTCTGAGCAGCGCTGCAACTGTCCAGGAGTCAGATTTGTCTTCCTCGCTGACAGAACGCATTTGCATAAAAGCCAGGGCATGCCACCGCCACAAAACTCCCCGTGATGCATTCGTCGGCGGCGGCGTGAGAGTTCGCCCTCGATGAACCGACTCCCGGCGTCGTCGGGCTGCTGTTTGCGGTCATGCGGGGGGCTCGCTCGCTCGCAGCGGTTTGTTTCTGGCTGGAAAGGTTTTCTTTGCGAGTGGGGGGATGATTGTGATGAGATGATTGACGTTTCACCTGAGCGGAACGTGGGCTGACGGCGCGTTCTGTTCGCCGGTGTCCCTGCTTAAGTGTCAGCCAGACAGAGGGATGCCGAGAGATGACGTTAATGGATGCTGCAGAGGCAGACTGACAGATGCTGATGTTCCATGAAGTAGTTCTGCCTTATCTACCACCTGTAGGCTCTCCGAGGAGACGCCCAGCGCTGCCTCCGCGTGTGACTCAGTTGCTTCCTTCTAGAAAATGCATTTCTGTAGCACCTGAAAGTTCAGCGTTTGGGAGTTTATTTGACGGTATTGCTGAGCCTGTTAGCATTCGGTAATGCTTAACCAGTATTTCTAAGCGTCGCACTCGAGATTAGAAATGCATCTGAAGATTACTTTCACACCTGTTCCCGCTGCTTAATTAAATCCACGGTTTCAAGATAAAAACTGTAATTTGCTGGTTCAGATAAGCCGTTTACGTTGCAGACGTTATTTTGACAGGTCGGGATAACATCATTGGTTATCCCGACATAAGTGGCAATCGCATCAACTTCATATTGTGTGTAATTTAAACTCACATGAGTTGATTTGCAACTAAATTAACTGGAGCTCAGGATCTCTGCCTGCTGAACGCTGGAGCAGCTTTAACATTTGCCAACTTAGAAACGTCTTCGTAACAGAGTGCATAAAATTAAAAGTCATGGTAAATACTATTGGAGCAACTTCATGATGAATCAACGTACTTGTTTATAAATAATAATAAGAACAAATTTTATTTCGCCTTTCTGGTCACTCAAGGACACCTTACAAAAGATAAAAGAAACAACAATAAAATACACAATAATACAGTATACAACAACAAAAATACATCAGGCAGTGCAATTATTATTATTATTATTATTATTATTATTATTTATGCTGCCAGTCATTACATTAGTTATGATTAAATATGTTTGGTTGTAACTCCTCTGACTTAAAGTAGTTTGTTGGTCGAATATAATTTCTCTGAAAGTTGTCATAACTTCAAAAAGATGAACGCACACTGAGCCAAAACACTATGTTTGATCTGATATTGAACTGTTTGGTCTGATCTTGAACTGATTGATTGTTTAGTCCTCAAAATGTGCAACAATATTTGTTTTAAAGAAATCCTTTTACACTCTGCTCGTTATTTCTTATCAGTAGTGCAAAAAAACTTTCTAATTTCTAATAATCTGAAACGGGAACATAGAAAATCCGTAACATTTAAGACCCTGAACGCAACACGTCTGTCAGTTTGCTTAAAAACTGAACAAACAATTTATAAAAAGTCCATTTTGCTTTTCCCATTGAACGATTAATCATCAGTTGTTTCAACTTTCTGATTGCAGTTAAGTCAGTGTTATATTTTAACTTCATTTTTACGACTGAAGCCCATTTTACCGTGGAATAAACACCAGTTTGATCCTTTGTGTACCTCCTTGGGTCTCTGTTAGCCTTTATTTTAAAGCTAGCCTGCTATCAGCTGTTCGTCCTACACATCACATCGCTGACATTTCGGACTCTCTGCGATGCATCCTGTTTTATCTCCTCTAAAGACGAGCTGCTCCTTATTGTTCAGCTAAACCTTACACTCTTGTTCCACTGGTTGCGAGCGCATACCGAGCACTTCGGCAACTCCCAAGCGTGGACGAGCAGAAAAAACATAAAAAATCAACTCCCACGGCCAAACAGCCTGCGTTCTCACTCATGGAATTAATATTTCACATGAAGCCATCAGCGGCATATTGGGAATAGTTGTCTGGAATAATTGCGAGGGAAAAGACGTGGCGTTTCTATTTAAAGCTCCATAAACATGACCCCCTTGCAGGCTGCGGCTACTTTAGGAAAGAGAAAGTTCCCAGGCTGTGTTTTGAAGAGTTGCCCTTCCTGTGGGGATTACATTCCAGATTTGCGTCCCCACGGGTGGATTACAATCCTCCAGGAATAAATGTTTATTGACGCTCTTCCTGCGGCGTGCTACTATATTTTTCTAGTCTCGCATATAAGAAACCTCCTGTTACACAACCAAAGCAGCAGCTGTTACAATAAGCTTCAACACTCTTAAAGGGAGACTCCTCCATTTTTTTTATTTTTTATTTTTGCACATTAAATGCCCCTCTACAGCTGTGTAATGCCTCCTTTGCCTCCAGACGGGCTTTTGTCAAATCAGGCTGAATAACAGCTGATGATGTCACCAGGTTTATCGTGGCTTAGACGCTGCAATCAGGACAGGGAATTCAAAAGATGTGTGTTTACTAGGCTAACCGAGCACGCGGTTGATGCATTATGGGAAATGCTTTTGGAGCTAAATTAGTAAAACATGCAACACCTTCACTCCTTTTCTTTACGTTAACCGCACATCATCCTGCACGCTCTCTGACTTCCTTTGAGTCTTGCTGCTTTCTTAGTTGAGATAATGAGCGTTATTTATGCCCTTGAACACAAGAAATACCTAAATCTAATCAGCAGATTACCGTGAAATTTGCTGAGCACATTGACGCTCCCGAGAGTCCGAACCATCTGCATTTTACCGTCCCCGCGGTCCCCCCCGGCTTCGCTTTAGCATCAGCCGCACAACCGGCTACGAGTCGGGCTCCAAGAATAGCTAAATCATCAGCATCAGTGTTGGCTTTCGGAGGGCTGTAATCAGCGCTGCAGGGGCGGCGAGCACAGCTTTACACCTCTGGCGGTTGATTTGCTAAGAAGTTGTGGCTCCTTTCAGGGTTTAACGGGTTTGATGGCGGACGGTCGCGTTATGCAAGAGAATAGGAACGTATACAGATTGATTTTAGAATGTGCATTTTGTGTTGTTTTAGCAAAAAAAAAGGGAAAACATAATGACATAATTACAGCAGTTACATACTCTCTAATTCTAGGATTATTAAGGACTCCACATGTCCCAGGACGCGATGAAGAGCATCTGGTGAGCGGCCGCTTCTGCAGGACGTGTCCGTGGTCGCCCCCCCAAAAAAAGGCGCTTCTTCTTAAATTGTTGTGGCATTTTTGACAGCAATTATTTCCAAGCAGTGCAGCATAAAATTACCATTAAAATTGCTTCAAACAACATGACACAATTTTCTGTTGGTTTGATTATTAAAAAAAAAACAAAAACACCAACATAAAATAGTCGTGGATTCGCCGGCGCTTTTTACTTCACTTGAATAAATAATGAAACCCTTCCTTCCAAAGAAGACAGCAAATGAACCTCAACGAGTAGTGACAAGCGTGTACAGTACAGGACGAACATCTGCTGCCTGACGTCAAGCTCATCTCCTCTCTCTCGCTCTCCCTTTTTTTTTCTTCTTCTTTTCCCTCTTTGCTTTTGAATTATTTACCGTTTCTGTAGTGGTTACCAATTATTTATCAAATCAGCTTTTTACCACGACCGTGTTTTTTTTTGCATCATTTGCATGGAAAGAAAAAAACAGATAGCAGGTGAGGTTTTGCTGTTTTTAATACACAAACGTACCATTTTCTCAAAAGCACATTTTATTTCCAGTCAGAGTGATATGTGTGGATTAGCGGGAACTTAGCAGAGAATATTCTGCCACTGGGAAAGACATTTCATTGCATTGAGGGATTAGTGTGCGGCGGTGCCTCAATCACTCACTCTTTGTCAGGATAAATATTACCCGTGTCTGGAGGACAGGCGAGCGGCCGCCAATCGGGTGCTTTGCTTTTTTTTTTTCCCCCGCCCGTTGCTCGAGGTGCCGCCGGGTCTCGTACCGAGTCATTACCGTAACACTCCGGAGGGGAAAAGTTATGCACGGAGACGACTTCCTGAGAGCGGTCGCCGAGCCCACCGGACAAAGCCACTAGTGTGAGGGTTATTCCAGGTCGTTTGCTTTGCCTGTTTAGCATGGGAATCGTCACTTGAGCTTACTTTAACCGACTTAATTGCCCTGACACCCTCCAGTCCCCCTGAATTTATCATCTTCATCCAAGTCCAGGGAGTGCAACTAAAGCAATAACATCACTTGGGCCAAACCAATAGCTTATTGATTGGCACCCTATATAGTGAAGAGACATGTCTCTGCTGTAATGGAGTGGGACAGTAGAGTTTGTCAGGGAAGGGAGAGGTATCTGGCGGCTTTTTCTCATCCTCTCTTTTTAAATTTCCGAGCTTGAGTTAATGAGAGGCAAAGGTTCCCCGCCGCACATTTCTAATTGCCCTCATGTCGGCATGTGAAATGGCCGAGAGCAGCAATTTATCGGGTAAATCAACATAAGAAGGAAATCGGTCAAGGACTGCCAAGCCACTGAGGCCCACCAACTGTGAGCTTCATCATTAGTCTGCGACTTCTGATGACCTGGCATCCAAACGATTACAATGGGACCGCGCGAAGAGAAGTTCTGCTCAGCGACGGTCCGGTCCCGGCGCAGCCATCGACTGCTGGCGCCGCAGGTTCTCCGTCCGAATGTGGAAGCAGCAAATATAAACACTAATGTTTGCCCAGAGATCACTAGTTGGTGGTGAAACTCATTCCTTTCCTTCTTTTTTGGCTTAAACTGTCAAACGAGTGATGTTGACCAGCGGGGACGACGGAACCGAGGCCGAGCACACAAAAGATCCGAAAGAGGCAACTGGGTCTGTGTTTTAGCAGCTTCACCATCGTTAACATGAATACAGCTAAAGAAGTCTTTTTTTTCATTGGATATTCATAAGGAGTGCACGTCTGAGGCTGTATGGAAACTCATACTCCTATTGGACACTTCTATACCTATTTATAGTCTAATATAACAACCTGACAATAAATCTCATTAATAACGTTAATAGTGTATGAACATGTTTGGATTGGTTTCATTTTTCTTGACTGCAACTTGTGGAATGTAGAGAAAGAAAAAACCTCTAATATAGCTTCTACTGTTTGGTCGGTGAGGGTAAAAAAATCTGGAGCATCGTTATCAAATATCAATTAATCAAATCTGTTTTTATAGCTTTAAACAACCTGAGCTGACCAAAGGCCTGAATGTGTGACCAGAACAGGCTAAAACTTGTAAAATCAATCAGTTAAACGACATAAAATAGTTTAAAATACTAAAATATGCAAAACAGGAGAGCAACTTGCAAGACCAGTTTCTAAAATATATACGAGAGGACACCATGAACAGCCAAAAGCCACGAAAAACATACAAAATATAGGTATTAAAGTTGTTTTTATTTTTTATCAATGGAGAATCCATCCATCATCTATACACCGCTTAATCCTCACTAGGGGGGCTGGAGTCTATCCCAGCTGACTCAGGGTGAAGGCAGGTTCACCTGGACAGGTAACCAGTCTATCACAGGGCTACACTTAGAGACAGACAACCAAGCACACTCACATTCACACCTACGGACAATTTACAATCACCAATTAACCTCAGCATGTTTCTGGACCTTGTTGGAGGAAGCCGGAGAACCCGGAGAGAACCCACGCTGCACGGGGAGAACATGCAGAACGATCCCGGGTGTCCTCACTGTGACTAGCTGCGAGGCAACGATGCTAACCACTGCTCCACCGCACAGCCCTTCAATGGAGAATGAAAGGAAGGCTGTTCCAAAGCTCTGGAGCTGCAGTTAAACCGTTAAAACCAGTTGTTCTGAGAGTCTAAGAGGCCTCACATGTGTGTGTGAAATATTGTCACATATGACCAACTTCTACTTTAACATCGTATCAGGTCACGTCTGCTTTAAGGTGGAAAAGCATCAGATTTTTTTTTAAACTGTTTTTCTCACAGTAAACTAAATTAGAAGGTCCTCGTAGTGAATAGACGGAATTGCAACGAACACAAAGACGGCAGCTCGGATCGGTTTATCAGTCTTCTCAGTTCTGAGACTGAAGGTTTGCAGGAGTTGGCGTATTTAACTTTATTTACATCGGTGAATGTACCGGCGCCTTTTGTGTACTGAACGCTTGTCTCGGCTTTATCTCCTTGGTGCAGCTCATTTTGCCAACGAGGTAACCTTGCCTCCCTTAACAATGCAGCATCTTCATCTCATGCTGCTGCGTTTCAACGAGCGCCTCCTCTCTGAAGATGATAATTCAGACGGTAATACCAGGAATGCAAGTCTGCCTTTTTTTTTTTTTTTTTTCGTCACCGCTGTAATAAAACTGCTACGAGCACTTCCCCGCCATGAATTTTTTATGATCCTGTGCCACAAATGCCAGCTAACTGTGCACCACAAAATTAAGTGAAAATAAACACAATTACATTAGTACAGCTGGCTGCGAGGACAGAGGAGCCGGATTGTCACATTGCTGGCGTGAAGGAATGGCGCAAATAAGAAAAGCAGCTTGTTCTGGGGGTTTTTTGTGTGTGTGGTTTTTTTTTTTTTTGAACGTGGGATCACACTTGGCAGAACCGTGGTGTCAGGCAGCTCTCAGCTTAGGCCTCGGCTGTATTTTCAGGTTGGTTTGCTGCAAATAAGTTGCAAACACGCTGTACAGAATGAGGCTGGTGGCATTTCGAGTCAATCCCATGCTCGGTATTTGCTCCCGTACAGATCAGCCCTTTATCCCAGAAATGATATTTATACGCCCCCAAATATTCTGTTTATGTCAAAAGTATGAAAAGTAATGACACTGAAACTACAAGTGTTGTTGTTTTTAGCTGACTTAAGCAATTATCAGAGTATTAGATTGATATTCTGTTGACTGACGAATAAGTTTATGTCTCCTCATTTGTAATGTTTGAGTTCAACAAGGCCGTACGTCGTTTGAGTCGAGTATCGCAAGACTAATGCCGGAGACGCATAGCGGTAGATGTGTGGTAGGTGTTGACACTGCAGTTTATATTTGAAACAAGCATGAATGAAATATGTTTAGCAACTGATAAGCACAATCAAGATGAATGTTCCCAGTGCCCAACCCTGTCCTGTCTCCATAAAAGTAAGATTCCAAACTGCGTTCTCAGGAGAACGGCAGTGATGGAAGGCATCGTCTCTGCCACCCTTGATCAAAATCAACTCAACTGAAAGGAATGACTACGTTTGTGCACCTCGGGATGCCCATGCTGACGTAGTTTTGTTGCTGCACAAGACATTTGTAGGATCAGTCGTGAGTGTTTGGTTCAGACTTGGTGACTGTGAAGACCAAAAGACAATCCAGTGACCTGAACACAACCTTGAGCTTGGTACAGGGACCCATGTGGAGGAATGTTGGGATGGGAATGGTGGGAAAGGCGACCAGTTTGAAAGAGCCACCAGCGACTGGACTTTCACTCGGATGAGCAGCGTTTGCATCGTGGGACGTCACTGACTTTTGGTTTTCACCCACCTTCTGGTTCGGTGTAGGCCCCCAAACTAACATGGTTAGATTTAAGAAAACATTATTCTTGTATATGTTGGTTAACTTTAGGCACCAAATCTACTGAGGGGTGCGTTACGATTAGGAAAAATGTCATGGTTTGGGTTAAAATACGATCCTTTCACCACGTGTTTGAAGCGTCTCCTCCATTTTCTGGGAAACCAAGATGACCAGTCCACCGTGTATGATTGGTTGGCTGAAAGGGAACGACAGTAATAAAATAAACTGCAAAGAGATGCGGGTTAGAAATGAGTTTGTGCTACATCACAAACGTAATCCGGGAGACTTAGAATGCAGTTCAGCTGTATAGGAATGTCGTCATGGAGATAAATCTGCAACCACTGACCCAGAATCACATCATCATCTGTGGACCTAAGAATGAGACGTTCTGTGTTTTCTAGTTGTTTGTTGTTGGAGCGTTGCATGTTTCCCTCTGCACTGACACAGGTGATGTTAGTGGAGACTCGTCCACATGTAGCAGGGTTTTTGTAGAACCGAATATCCTGCCTCCTCCGTCTAGAAATGAACTAACATTCACACCACCTCGATTTTAGAAAAGAATTCCTCCACACTGAACCGCATCAGTGCGTTGTTCAGAACATTCATGTTCTATGTGAGGATATAATAACGCAGACGACAGGAGCGACAACCGGGACGTACGGAAACCATCACGCCATTCCTCCGGGAGCACGATTTCAAAGTTCTCCCACCAGGTCTGACCCAAAACCGGTGTCGGTGTCTTTGACGGAGAACACGCCTCGGATGTGGAATGGCAAGAAAATAACCGTCCTCAACGCCGTCCTCCGCCTGTGATCTTGTATCTGGGCCTGGACCAGAGACGACACGGTTCTGAGGGCGTCCACGCTGTTTCCACATGTAAACACAGGTCACGTGTGTGACGTAAGAACACGTTTTGTCGCAGGCAGTGACGTCTGGAAACCTAAAACCCGGTTATTGACATACAGACGCATAAACGGAGGATTCACAGATCCTCACTTTGGTCGGAGGTTTTTGAAAGAATCGTTTTTAACGCCGTAAATCTGCGTTTTCGTGTGGACGACAGGAAACATCGTAGAAGAACATCTTGTGAGATACCCTGCCTTAGAAACATGCAGTAGCTTGTTTTGGACCATGTCCTGATCAAGGTTATGCAGCCAGGAGAAGTGTTTCATTGTGCACATTATTCAAAGCACATTTTTTTTCTCCCCTCTTTTAAAAGTCTGAAACATTGTGTGGTTTGCAGGCAGTTAATCCAGTCCCACGCACTGCTTTTTCTTTTTTTTTCCTTTTCCTGATTCTAATGTCAATGGTTCTTTTTCCAAATAATGAACCTGTCTTACTCCACGTTCTAATGATCAGCAAAATGTCTTACAAAGCCTCAAATAGACGGTGATGAAAATTACACAGCGATTTTTATTAATGCATCTTCAGTTCCTGGGTTCGGCTGCGACCCAACCAAATCACAAAGGCAGATGTGAAAGTTGCCCAGAGTGTGTCAAAATGAGCTGAAAGAACAAAGAGGCAAGATTTACCAGCAACTTGGCAAGCAATGATGTAATTTAGGGGGGGAAAGAAAAAAAATAGATTGCTAACGTTTTGTTCGTTCTGGAGATTTTCAAAGGCGTGAAAAAAAAAAAAAGGAGCCATGAATGTGTGTTCGTGTCTTAATGGAGATTTGGACCAGCTTCTGCATTTTTAGAGAAGGTAGGAAGCCTTGATAGAAAGAGCTAGTGTTCTGTGACAGGCAAGGACAATGAGAAGTATCCTTGTATCACAAGTCTGCATGTGAATGGCAAGAGCTGTTATCCTTAAATTGAGAAGACCAAATATGCATAATGCGGTGTATTGTCAGCGAAGCATATTCATTTAGTGACACAGCACAGCAACAATAGATGAACAACTCGAATTCAGACATTAGCACATTGGCAAACAATGAGCTTGTTGAGAAAAGGTAATGGAGCCGGCAAAATTGCACAAAGGACGGAGATAAAGGGGCATTGCAGTTAAAATGCAAAAGCATCGGAGCCACCAGTGAAAGAGAAGACATCCGGAAGAGCAGGAAGAATGGGAACAAGAATCGCGGGCATGATAACGTAAGGAAGGCCATTCTGACGTATCTATTCAGCTGCAGTGGCAGAACAAACGCGACAAATGGAATTGGTTGTTCGCGGAGCAAAAGAAGAGAAAAGCTTCCATTTTAAAGCTGCATCAGTTACCGTTTGTATTCATATTAATATTTCTTTCATTTGGAGGCAGCAGAACATCAACGAACGCGTCGGAAAGCAATTATCTCATCTGCAGGAAACAAAAAAGCAGCAATACTGACATGCATTCGGAATATTTGATCTGCTTTTGGCTCTGTTTTGGTCTCCACCAGCACCATGTTCTGTAGCTTCTAACTACTCACTCCCCTTTCTGGCCTTGTTTGACTGCTTGTTGCACAGGTCTGGACGTTTAGTGTGGAGTGCTTTCATCCCAGCGTTTTGCCTCAAGCAGCTTCCTGATTCTGCTAGAAGTTGGTTTATTCCATCTGGAGATTGTCGGCTAGAAAACCAGAACAGTTGTTTAAAATCAGCTAAATACTGTCTGGAGCTTCGAGGTGATATTTCTTTCACTCGTGACCTGTTGCACAAACTCATTTGACCCATAAGTATCCTGTCAAGATGCACATGTTGGTCCTGATAAGGCTGCTGGAGTTCGTGATCTTATCCTAACTCGTATATGAACTTAGAATCTTATTGCATGACCCTTACAGCGTCCATTCATTCTTCAGATCTCCTTTGCCTGGTGAACACCCCATGTCTACTTCACTTCACCCCCTGAGCTGAGATTCAAGAGTTTTATTTGTCACATGTTCATACAGTATGCGCAGTAAAATGCAAGTGGTTGAGGTTTCTGTGACGTTGGTCAAGTCATCCTATTTGATAAAGCTCCTCAGAGAAGCCGTGACTTCACCGGGAAAAGTTAGGAGGTGTGGCTTTTGCTGCTCATAAAAAATCCAAATGTAAAGCTTAGAAACAACAGTGAGACTACTGAGAGCCTGTAGTCGTGTCTGTGCTTTCCCTGCCAGACTGGGAAAAAAAACTGACATCACTTCAGTGTGTCTGCATTGATTTTGCATTGTCTGCATGTAATTGGCAGAGTAAATTTCGCTGAGTGCTGCAAATCTTCAGGAACTAAACCTCCATCAATACAAATATGTGACACTCCAGCGGTTACACTGGTAAACAACTGATGCCAGTAAATGCACAGTGCAGAAACACCACGGCAACGGAGGCTTCGCAAGGAGCGGCTGCGAAATTAAAGAAAATTGTTGCAGATTATGCAAACTATACTTTATTCAGCACCAATGTGAATTTTCTATTATGGAGAAAAAGAAAAGTGGATTTGCATAACAATAAAGAAGGAATGCGTGCAGCCGGACCGGGCTGGTCCATCCACTATTCTGCTCCTGCCATTTTGTGCACGGCTCTTGCTGAAGCAGTAACTCATGCATGTCTGCCCTAACACATCATTGCAGATCAAAGCATGGCTGGGTTATGTAAAGCTGAAGGGGCTAATAGAGTGACCACATCCAATACAAAATGTATTACTGTGCATTTGCTTCTGACAGGGATTGATGGGGTACATTACCCAATGAAATTGGGGGTTTCTGCAGCACAGGCATACTGGTACTTAGTCCATTGCAGGCCCTGTGCTTTGCCACTTGAGCGCCAAGAAAGGTTAGATTTGCTCAGTTGGTAAGCTCTAAATGGAAGTGTTCTCCTGATTTTGTCACCACTATATGCAATGAAAATCGTGCGCCGTCATGCGTGGAATCCAAGTTTTGAGAAGAACTCCACTGTTGATGTGGAATCTGTCGGAAACCCTAAACCCGGCGTAATGACACACCTGTCATCCTGTCCAGCGGGTTTAGCACTTAACCAAGAACATTCAACGCGTGTCACGTCCATCAAGAACAATGCTGATTTAAGAACTGCTATTTCTGTAAGTAGACTAATGACTGTGTCAATCTCACCTATGATTGTGACCGCCCTCCTGTCAGGACTATTTACGGATGGAGCCATGTAGGCAGCTAACCACCATGTTGGAAAACTTACTCACAATCCTGCCTACAAGGCTCTGGTCTGTGGATTGTTTCTCCAAGTAGGACACATGACCAGTGAGCACAGCAGACCTATTTCAGTCACTGAACAAAGCTGATATGAAGGACGTGACGATAGGAAGATACATAACTGTCATCTGATTACTCACCGTCCAGTTTTCACTACACTCTCTTTTATTTACATTTTTTTTGGTCCAGTTCTCACTCTGCTCCTCTTCTCCCTGAAAGCGCGACATATTTTACTTTCCCCTCTGTCAGGCAAGTAAAGGGTGCCCGACTCCAGCTCCGGCAGCTTTCAGAGCTCAGCCTGGCATTTGGGACAAGGAGCAGAGGACATTATGGATTACCTAACATTTTATAACACGCTGTCAGGGCACACAGCGTACTTGTGCGAGTCCACGTCTGAGGGAACGCAACAAAGAGTGTCAGTTGTGATGATAAAAAACGGAGCCGCGAGGAGTCATAAAGTGAGGAGGTGTTTGTGCCCCAGTTGCCCACCGATGCCAGCCGAGGCTGAGTCACTCACTGTGCTGCACTGACTTTCACCTTGGACCACGCTGGCTGGAGTCACCGTGGAGGAGCACGAATGTGAGACAATGGGGTCATTGAAACTGCTCCACAATCATTAGCTGACAGATTCAGCAATTACCAATTGGAACATGCAGCTAGGACGGCACAGTCGACTGTTACGGACGAATAGCAAAGACACGCTGCAGCAAATGGACGCAGAAAGGTCAAGGTTGTGTTCAGGTCGCTGGAGTTTCAGATCTTAACCCAACTAAACACTCACGACTGATGCCACAAATGGTTTGTGCAGCAACAAATCTACATCAAAGCTCAGCGTGGGCATCACCAGGATCCACTGGTTCCTTTAAGTTTAGTTGATTTTGATCCTAAAGTTATAAGTTCTGGGGTGGCAGAGATGGTGTTTCCCGTCACTGCCAGAAAAACACTGACTGAAGAAACATCTTTTGGAGGAATGACTTCCGGCAGAGCTCCAGATATCTGGACAATCTTTGCTAAGGGAGCGCTGAAGCTGTCCTGGAGTTTAGAGGTTGCACAAGAGCTTTTAATAATGTTGTTGTTGTTGTTTTTTTGTTCTTTTTTTCCAGTAGTTTAGGATTGTTCTGTGTGTTTATGATGGACTAAAGCTGCAGGTTGTGGCTGCTGGTGGGAGCTAGTTAGCGCTGTGGACACAGGGATGTTTTTTTTGCTGTCACTTTCCCCAATTGTGCAAAAACCTGGCTATTATTCTGTAGCTGTGTAATGGTACACGCGGCGGCGGCGGCGGCGGCTGATGGCAGGTATTCAGAAATATTGCCTTGGCTTGAACATGATAGGGGGCTCATGCTAACAGCCAGTTAGACACAGTCACTCCCTGAAGATGAACCGGTTTTAAGGGTTTCGTCTGATTCAGCCGCGCCGACCACGAGGCCTGACGAGCCTAATGGGATCTGTTGGATGCTGGAACGTAACAGCGGTTGTGCCTTTGATAGAATAATGAGCTGTTAAGATTTTGTTAGGAAGCCCAGCAGCAAGCACCCTGTCTGGTTTTTTTCATATAGCACAGTGTTTAGGGGACTTACTTTTGTCAAAAGTAGTTTCTACAAGGTGACCGAAACGCTCCGTACTGAGTCAAAGCTTCTCTTGAGTCAGTTATAGACAAAGAGCAGACCTTGGACGTAAACCAGCGGCTTCAGTGTCCAACGCCACCGCTTTGTCTGACTCACTGTGTCTGAACTGAGGCGAAGAATAATCTCTGAAAAAACCGCTTTATTAAGCGCGTGCTACCTCAGGAGGCTTTTATGAGCTGTTGCTACATTAAAAAAAAAAAAAAAGCGCTCTTCTATTGGAGTTTGTCACGCTTAACCAAACTATGATCTTAACTAAATGGAAAGCAAGCGAGGCAGGCGTGCACTAAATCATGTTGACAATCGCTAATTAATATTCCAGGTGCCAGAAAAGCTGCCTCTGGAGCCCTACTGCCTCCTACATCATGTGGAATGAGACCCCAGGTAGAAGCTTTACACTGGACCAGCTGTATACTTACTGCGCTCTTCCCCCCATGAAGTACTTTGAGATCATGCGACCAACTTTTTTTTTGTCCTTGGAAAGTGACGCCGCCGGTGGTTCGCAGACAGAAGCGTCGTCCGGATTACAGCGTTTCACAGCAGGCCTGTTTTGTTTTTGTGGAGAGGAGAGAAATCCAGCGGAAGAATAAATACAAAGACCGTCGGCTGCATCGTAAAGAATCCTGCTGATGCCTCCTTTTCCCCGGATTGCTCAGCAGCTTCCTCGGCTCGCGGTGCGGGACTGGAGGGAGTAACGAGGAAAGTGGACTCCCTCATGATCAATTACTTCGCTTGTCAGACTGGCAACACCACCGACTCCTCGCCGGCGACCTCTCACCCCGGAGCATCACTTCTCATCCTGGCTTTTTGCTTCGCCAGCAGCGTCGGCTGTGAGCTGCTGCTGGACCACCAAATTCTAATTTAGCTTGAATAGAATAAAAGGATGCTCTGAACATACATACGTTTTTATAGAGCGACGTTAGCAGCAGCGTTTCAAAAGCTGGTTGGAGCACCTCTCAGCCGGATAGGTGTGTGTTTGTGGTGGTGATGAAGTGGATGCCCCGTGCAGATTGCTGACGCTGCTAAACGTTCACTAGTTATTCCGGGTTTGCTCACGGCAAAGAGAAGCCTTCGGTTTACTGCTCTGAACCTCTTTACCCTCCAATTAGCTTCATTTAGAACGCTTTCATTTCCCAACATGTTTATGGTGGGCAAAATAACCAAGCAGTCGAGCTGTATTTACCTTTGGGTATCCCAGTTCCTTAAGATGCAAGAAATGAAGTCTGATGTTGCGTTTGTACGTTAGCTAATGACTTACTGCTATAAATAGATGAATGGAAGGTAAACACAACAACAGAATGATCTCTTTCAGACGTGCACGCCTTTCTGTTTGTCTAACGGCAACCAAACACGTCAGCTTCAAGTCTGATCCTGGCCACTAGTTTGTAAAAGTCAGACCGAGGTACATTTTCATGTCATTTTAAACACAGCAGAAGTCTGAAGCGTTTCCACCACACGCGCAGAAACAACCTGCTCTGAGTTGGATTAAAGCAGCACCAACATCACAAATCCATGTCCACAAAACTGAAATTTTTACTGCTATTCAAGCTGAACAGGTCAGATGAACGAGAAAAGGAGCTGAAGCTTGGTTTGTTGCTTCCGGCTGTTTGTGGGCGTTTTTCCTCTGAGTTTGTTAAACAGCAGAAAGATCCACGTGAGCGTCTCCAAAGCGAGAGCGTGGAGCAGATTAGTGACTCCATTGATTACTTATAATTAAAGTCATTCCCAACATGGAGACCAGTGGATGGACCAGGATGCAAGCGACTCTTAAATCATTTTACATGTCAGGTATAGATTTGTTTTGCATTGTTGTCATATCATGCTCCTACCGTGGCTCTTTCACCGCTGTGTTTGAACATCAACATAAAGGTGACCTGTGAATGACAGGAGCCTGGTTCTTTAACACATTGACAGACTGGACAGTGTCGCATGAAGGGGAATAAATACTGCAGATATTCAAACAGGTCTGTCTGAAAGAATCATCATTAGCTCGCTCCATGTTTGCATTCAGGTTTTCTACAGGCTCTCTCGAGGACTTGGTATTATTGCTTTGGTCTTTATTGTTCTTGTTTCCCTCTGAAAGCGTGAATGAGCTACATCAGCGGCGCTAATCAGCGTCATTCAGACTGAAAGCTCGCTTTCAGGCTGCTGCCGTAATTATTACTGCTCAGTGGCGTCGTCCAGGACAAACCGTATGTGGCAGAATTCAACTAAGATGGATGAGTTCATTTATTAGGCCTCATGTTTTGCTAACAGTGTGTGGCCAAGAGCCCACCAGCCCACATATAGACTCCAGGTCAGTTTAACCTTGAGCACAGGGGGGGTGTTACTGTACTGTAAGCAGCTGTAACCCTGCCAAGAGGCAGGGGCACCTTTCACTGGCCGCACTGCTATAAGCAGCTATTGTCAGTGATATCAAATTGTTTTTAAATGGAAATGCCCTTAGCGAGAAGGCCACAGTTAAGGTCTTTTTTTTCCCTGTGGCAGGTAAATAAGTCTATTACTATCGCTGACGTGACACTATTTTGCTTACACTGAGGCCGTTCTTGATCTTAACCCCCGTATCTGTACGCCAATAGTGTTTCTTCTTGTTGTTGCCCTGCTACCACGCAGGGTCTGCGGTTTGTTTCATTGTGATTCTGGGGAGCCGTTTGCAGTGAAATTTGCTGTGGATGTTTGGATGTCTCAGAGGACGCTGACCCCTGACCTTTGTCGGCCGCCGTCGGGCCAAAATATCAAAATTGCAAAAATCTCATAATCTGTGAGTGAGATTTTTTTTTTTTTGCCAAACACATGCATGATCCCGAGGAAATGTGTCCACTTGACCTGAAACTTTCCAGAAGTCCTGTGTGACATGAATGTGTTTTATTGCACCTCCAACACCACACCACCGTTTTATTTTCCCAACATGAAACACTATTTTTTTTTGCTTCTAATCACCTGCTTGACTAGAAAACTATTACTGTTTTCAGTGTATTCAGCACTCCTGTTATGTAATCTGATAAATTTAGCAGAAATAAACATTATAATAGCTGAGAAATGAGCGGTGAATGTGCTGAAATTGCTTCTCGATACCAGCGTTTCCATAGACGGGAGAGAAAAGAAAAAGGGGGGAACGAAAAAAAAAAACAGCGTGAGTAACAGTTATTTTTGTGTTTTCTAAATTACAACTGAAAATAACGACATCCATCTTCGACCGTTATACAGTCTCCTTTTTTTTTTTAAAGATTTTATGGAGACAGAAAAATTTACCTTCAACGAGGCATTAATCATGAGGTTAGCAGAAGTGTGGCAAGAGGAATAAATCAAGGCTGCTTTTGGTCCCTGCCCCCGAGTTTGGCACCAAAACAAGACCTACTCATCACACGGCGCTGCGACTTATAGCCCACAGGCATGGTCGTGACATTTCTTAGTTTTAAGATACAGAGAGAAAAATGCTAATGAAGTGGCTGGATGGAAAATGTCAGTTTTTTTTTTTTTTGAGGAAGTGTGCGGCGGCGGCGGCTCTGTTTTTCCGGGTTATGTGTGCCTACATGTCACGCTGGAGAGCCAGTAAAGTGACTACAGGCTGAGTTTTTTTTCTCCTTCTTCTACCCCCAGGGGCCAATGCAGGAAAACCAAAACAATGGCTGACTCTTTTTTTTTTTTGCCTGGAAAGAGGTTGGGGAGGGTTGGAAGGGGTGCTAGAGGGGTTTATCTTAGTCATGGTAATTGGTTTGCTGGTGTGGAAGTAGGATCATTCGAGAAAACCTCATTCAGTCTGACTCCCTCCCATTTATCTGTCTGGAAGGCTGCAGGGAGAAAGAGGAGAAGGATGGAGCGAGGAGCGAGCGAGGGAGGGAGGGAGGAGGGAGTGAAGGAGTGCTGCTGCAGAGGCATTTTCATACAAAGGCTATAGAAAGTGAGTGAGTATGTCTGAAGGCTCAATCTGATGCCGGCCTGAAATGAAGGATACTTTTTTTTTTTTTTTGCATCTCGCCAAATAGCGCTTACTTTTTACCCCCACGCGAGGCCTAATGTGCCTGTTTTGCGAGCAACGGTCTGACTCCGGCGGGGGCAGTCGTGCAATCAGGAAATCATTTCTCAATTTCAGATTAGATTAATGAAGACGGAAATTGAACTGCTCCTTTCTGGCCCGCTATTGTCTTAAAGCGAAAAATTCCCCAAAGTAGCGTAATGCATATTCTGGGGCTTATCGGCGCGGGTTTTTTATTAAGCGAAGATGAGGCTGATAGAGAAGACCTGTGTGAGAACGCCGTGTGGTGTTTAACATGCCTGTCCTATAGCGCTGTTGCTGAGGCAGCAGGGTCCAGCTGCACAGATATCTCCCCGGTCACACACCATCAGCTGGCTGGTTTCATTTGTCCCGAGTGGCAACCGCCGTGACTTAGTGCTGGAACCACTGCAGAGCTCCTGTAGTTCCTCATGTGGCCTCTGGTTCCAAGAAACACTTTGCTCTCAACAATACCCGATCTTCTGTTTTCCACCCAGTAAGCTCAATAGATAACAACTTCCAACGTGACTCATTGTCAGACGACAGGAAGACGCCAGACGCGCTGGTGGCAGTTTCTGATTTGATCTTGGTTTGATTAGAAAGTGAAGGAGAACGGCGTTTTGGGTGACTTTCCCTGATTGACTCATCACTGTCGGCTCATGTATGAGGATGGATGATGCGTCACCACTTCTTGCCGTTGCTCCCTAGTAAAGCCCAGAACGTGTGGGGAACAGGCTGAGTCACTGGGTGCTGAAGATGTGGTGTCATTACACAATGGCAGCAGCTGTTCTCAAGACGTTTCGGTCCACCCGGCTTCCACCTGTTGGCACCGTAACCACGAGATTTCACCACTCCTCCGATGATGCTGTAGCTTCGGAGCCTCCACGTTATTTGTGTTTGACTTCTTCTTCTTTCATGCGGTAAATCCTAATTCAGGTTGCAAAATACCTGGGCGCCTTGCACTGATTTGTAACAGTCTTGTTTAAAATCCCTCTTGAGCCGCTGATTAAACCCCTAAAAGCCCATCGCAGTGCATCAAAGTCACATATTCAGAAGCTTTTGTTTCCTTAAAAAAAAAACCCCAAAACAATCCTTTCCCGCCTTAAAACAGCTCAGATGAAGCTCTACGCTGCTCCCTTTGGACTGTGTGGATCTTTTCTCGCTCCCTGCTTGCTGCAGCTCGAGCACACCAGCTCGCCTGCACACAACGCTAGACGTCCACCGTACGCCACACAGTGGGGAACTGTAATATCGGAGCGGATCTACCGTACATTTCTGAAACCAGAAAAGAAAAGAAAATCCCCGCTGGCTGTCGGGATTGAGTCCTGAGGTTTGTAAACCCTGGAGGTCTGAATCCAAGGTGGAAACGCTGAGCAATGGCTGCTTGTTTTTGCTCATGATTAATCTTGTGGCGTTTATAAAACACTGTGTGGAGGAGGTCTTTAAACAAGGTCAGATGTGCATATTTTTGTCATGGTTCTCTTATCACCTGTCAAAGTAAAAAAAGGCCAAAGAAGTAATTGCATCACGATTCAGATCAAGCGCTGTGAACATGCTGCCGGTGATTGCACCCTCAGATTTACCTCAAATAACTAGTAAGCCTTATTTACTGAGAGAAATGCAGCGAGACCTCTCGCATGGCTTTTACGCTTTGGCCCAATTTCACAGGTGATCAGATGTGTTCCTCTGGCCCTCTCTCCCAACTGGGCTCAATTTGTTGATGTCGCTATCTTTCAACTTTGGCCCACCTTGCAATTTGTTCCCTCGGCCTCAATCTCTCTCTTTTTCGCAGAGCGTCTTGGATCTATTTGTGTATTTTGTTATTTCCCCGTTTTGTCATCGTTACATGTCTTCTGTTTTGGTTTTTTTGAGCGGTGGGCAGAGCAGGGAGTTTCCACGGAGGCGATGCTCGCAAAGGGTCACTGCACACAGATGAATGATATGAGAAGGGAAAGGGGGGAGTCACCGCTAGGCTTTCTGTCGGAGGTTGTTGCCTGTGTGATGCTAGTTGCCAGGGTGACAGCCAGACTCCCACAGCAATGCATCATCGAGCCTAAAAGGAGGAGTGATGGAGAGGAGAGATAACGCGGCAACGGATTTATTAATTTTCCATCTCAAGTTATTTGTACCACTTATTAGGGGGGAATAAACACGACGCTTCTCCATAGCTGACCTGCATCCAGTGCATCAAACCAGTGATTCATCAGTAATGGACGAAAACTTTAGCGCCGCCTTTGTACGGTGCCGCTTGTTCTTTTGCAGGCTGTGAATAATTCCTATTGACAAAGCTTTAAAAACGCCATATTTGACGGAGCGTTTGCTTCAGTGATTCACAGCTGAGTAAGAACTCGGCCAACTTGTGCTATTGGACTTATTTAATAATGAGAAATAAATGCCTCAACAGAAGAGTCTTTGCAGGAGAACAATGCTCAGAGGTCAACTCAGTGAATGAGTTCTAAGGTAGTGGAAGCATCCAGTTCAGGTACAATAGATTAGATTAACCTGAAACATCAACTAGCTTAATCCTGTCAACTCTGCTTCTCTGCATTCCTCAATGTATTTCATGCACATGTTGAGGTTTTGCATTGAAAAACTTAAATGGAAATGAGAAAACTGGAAGAAAAAAAAAAAAATCCTCAGCTTTGCAGAACAGTTGTTGAACTCGCTCGAGGATGTTATTGAGTTTTTTTTTGGTTTTTCTTTTTTAAATCGACAACGGAAGATGAAAACTGTATTTTTTTTTGGAATAAGTTGTGATGTTGAACTCACATTTCTGATCAGCTGTTTCCTTCCAAAGCCAGCCGACATGAAGCACGTAAACGTTCCCGGTTGGAAACGCTTCATTCAGACTTCTCTCCAATTTATTTGTTTTATTTATAGAAAGTTTTGCTTGTTTCTTCTTCTTCTTCTTCAGCATTTGTTTTAGTGGCTGGATTCTGTTCCTTCCAGCTTGGCGCCACCTTCTGGCTCGTTTATCCGGACACAAGCCTGATTTACATTTTCCATCTTTAAATCTACATTTGCTTCAAACTCGTATGGCGGTTGCTTCTTTGTCTGTTTTCACACCTGAGTCTACCTGAGCAGCTTCCATCGGTGACGGAGACTCAAACATTTGTGCAGACGCTTCTCAGCAGCTGAAAACAAGCTAGCTGTTATCCTTCGTCTCTACGTCAGTTTTTTTTCAGCAGTAATTATGTTTCGTTGCGACCTGTATAGGTGTGAGCCAGGCTGTTAATTGAACTTTGAGTTGTTGATCTTGATTTTTACACGTTGTTTTTTTTGTTGTTGCTATATTTAAATTTCATTTAGTGTTGCTGGATTTTTTTTTTAAAGCAAAAGCATGCAGAAACAATCCAACCCTCTGTAATAAAGGGTTGATTTAGGGAGCCAGTTCCTGAGCTGTGAAGCTTTGCAGCCCGTCAGCACCCACAAGCCATACATTATGCATGGCATTGTGGAGTGCGCGCGGCTGCTCGGACCTATACTTACACAGATTTTGATGCATCAGCAACACTGCCTCCTGCTCTAACTCTTGTCCATCACCCCTGCTATTCATAGAGCCTATTAATGATTTATTGAATAACAAATTGTGAGTAATGGGACCCTAATCCTTTATCCTGCCGCTGCCGCCGCTAAGCTTGTGGCTTCAAAGATGCTTTCTTTATTTAATCTTCAAGATTTTGAACCATGGAATAAATTGAATTTCACAATTGCTAATGGATTAATTAAATTTGACTTCTCGGGAATGGGAGCTCAGTGCGGGGGTGTGGGAGGCAGGCTGACCTCTTTGAACTCACCCTTGCCTTTGCACAGAGACGAACACAAACCGTCTCCCGACGCCGGGATGCTGTTAAGTGCAGCCGTGTGACTCTCATTTGAATTTCCAACATCCGGTTTGGTGTGAAGATGACATGGTGTCTCGGAAAACTACAGACGAATGAAGACTTCTGCTTTTAATAACGGCAGACAGATTAAACCTCTTGTACTTCGTGCATTCTTAGATTAATCCATAAAACCAGATGGCCTGTGAAGAGGTATTGTGTGTGCAATGGGGAAAAGCAATATCATTCATATTATTTTTAATTGGTTCCCCAAGGGCACTTGATGATGTGAGAAAGACAAGGTCTAAACTATTACCGAGCTACGGAAAATTTGGAGCTAATTTGAAATAAGTGTTTTCCTTCTTTTTTTTTTAATGAACACATGTTCAGTCTCCAGCATATTCTTCGTATACACTTGGAAGAAATTGCCACTACCAGCGAGTGAGTAGCGTCTCCGAGACAGCTAACTTTACTCTACAGATGCAAATCAGCTTTTCTGAGCAGATGTTCGTCTCTCCGGGGGTCAGGAAGGAGACGCCTGTGATGGTCCACTTTTGAAGGGAAAAAAGTCAAATATCCCGACAGCCAGCCGTGGTGGGTTTAATCAATAGTAAAGCCAGCACGGTGGCATCCTCTGCTTTGCCTGATCAGAAAACACACATCTGTGGGCTTTTAAGTTTTAGTTTAGCGGAGTACAAATCAAGTCACGGGCAGTTTCAGATTTTTTATGGCTTCTTTTGCAGCCAGTGTCGTGTAAAACTCATCCAGGTGAAACTAGCGTCAGCTCTGTGTTCTGTTTCAGTAAACATGTTGGATTATGCAGCTGCGAGGCTTTTAAACAATATTAAGGTCATGACTCCAACTTTACCCCCAAAGCTCTGCACCCCCCTGGGACGACTCTCACCAAATCCCACGAATAGTCCGCAAAACATTTTGTGTTTTTCATATTCAGCTATCTGTAATTTATTCATTTAGCTAAATTGATTAATTAGCTGCCTAAACAGTAGAGGGAAAAAAACAGCATCGTGGTGTGCAAAAGGCAGATTTGTAATGCAAATTGTTCATGATTTGAAGGATACTGGCTCAAAAAAAAAAGTGAAAATGACTGATGTAGGGTTTGTTTACTGTTGGTGTTTATTATATCCCACACAGGCCGCCTGCGTCTTTTTGTTGATGCAGATTTTGTCAGTTTTCATGACTTGTAACGGCACAGGTGATGTTGGAGATTAGACACGGTAACCTGTAACGGATAAAGAAAAAAGGGAAAGTGTGTTTCTAACTGCCGTCACAGCTGCAGGTATTTCTGTAGTTGTGGTCAAACCTCAAATCTGACGACGATCCGATAACCCCACACGTAGCTGCAACTGCCACAGCAGATGGGGAACAACCGTAAATGTGACGATACTGTTCACGTAATGCCGTGGGACACCGATGCAGATCGCTTTAAGGCTGAACCGTGTAGTTTCAGGCTGGGAGTCTGGCTGCCTCGAGGTCTCAGAAGTGCTGGGATGCTTATGAGACTCATGCTCGCTGAAATCCCCAGGTTATGGAACATAGTCATGTGATTAATTAAAAAGCTCCACCAGGCTGAAGGTATGCTGTGGTTTGGAGCCAGGAAAATGGCTCTAACTCCCCCTCTCACAGCAGGACTGTTCCGAGGAGCCTGGAAAATGTGCAGAAGGACCGAAAAAAAAAAAAAAAAAGAAGCCACAAATAAACCATCAAACCGTGTGTCACCGGGAATGAATAAGGAGCCCTTATTAAGACATCGTGCATCTGAATAAATGATTCAAATGTGTGCAGGAAAGTCTAACTCCGACTATGTGCTTTGCATAAAACCATCCGTGCTACTGAACAGCGTCGGCTTTCAGGTATTAGGACGGCATCCAAATTCCCCCTCGGCTTTGTGAGACACGTACAAAAGATTGTTACAGCTCACACTTAAAAATGTGTGCTAAAGTGTGATCAAATCTGGAACACCTTCATCCAGCTTTATTTACGTTCCACGGTATGTCGCAGTTCATTCTCCAGACAAGATACTAGAACCAAAGCTGATGATTATGTTTTATTCAGGTTTTTAAAATCATTTAACTCCTCTTTTTATGGCAGTAATTAGTCGGCTTTATGCTCAACGACACGGGAAATGCTGTGTTTTGTAAAGGTGGTCCCATTTTGCATCATGTGACAATTAATGTTGGAATATTGGTCACTCGATGCTTCCTGAGAATCATTTGCGTCGAATCTTTATTCATGGCATATTTCCTGTTAAATGCATTTGAGCCACAGGTTTTGCAAACAGCATTATAATTGCGCCGCTAATGGTGCTAGACCGCAAGTGGAGGCAGAAGGGATATTTTGTTGAATATATAATGCCCCGTTTGGTTCGTCTGGTCAATTAACATGCTTGATGGTTCATTTGTTGGACCTGTTACGTGACAAGTTTTCATGAACCCATTCATTTACATCCCGGCTTTCTTTCATCGTCTCATCTGCCATCTATACCGTCAACATGGAGTGACTCCTGCTGGTTGGACTGTTTTGATTTCTTACGTTAAACATCCAACGAGTTTAACTTTTACTTCACTTACTGGCCTCAGAGGGAAAACTTCCATCCACCAAATTTCGTATAAGTTTAGTTTGACAACCAGTGTTCTGATATCAAAAAGAACGAGTTGCAGAAATCCTGATCGTAGTGTATTTTCTGTCCCTTGATAACTCTTTCATTCCTTGAGTTTTATGCGATAGTGCGACCGCCACATCTTTAATGATCTGGATGCCACTGCCTCGACGTGGTAACCTGTACTGAACTCAGACCAGGGTGACTTGACATTTTAATATAATTAACGTCACTTATGCCTTTGAAATAAATGGCAAAGCATTGCAAAGCAGTTTGTGGAAGCTGTGAACCCAGACCAGCACATGACCGATAATGACTGTGAGGATTAGTTTGGATTTTTTACGTTGGGTTGTTTGAGCTACTTTCCCATTTTCTGTGTATTACTTACGGTACACGGTGGAAGCTAACTAACCAGCAAGCAGCAGAACGTATCTGAGCCACCTAAAAAAAACCATCAATTAAAGTGGACTCTACATTTATAAAGGGACCAACCTGGACGTCAGATGTCTTTTCAGAGAAACAAATTAGTTCGAATTTGACAGTCGCAACTCCCTCGTCCTGCGACGAAATTACTGTTTTTGTCGAAG
>NW_007579607.1:113488-128981 GCF_000690725.1 Stegastes partitus | reverse complement strand
CCCTCTTCTGCATCAGGCCTGCCTCTGTGTGTTTGCTCTTAGCTTGTCTCACACTCCAAACAAGGTCAAATCCCTCTGTGTTGGTGGAGAAGTGACACAATCTCCAAACACTCCTTTTCTCCTGCATTTCTGTAGTCCAATTTACAAATCTCTCCAAACATACTTAATTATAACAGAGCCCAGGCCAAGGTCACGTGCTCACGAAAAGTTTTTCGAGCTACGTACACACTCATGTGGCCACTGGTTCACAGACAAAAAAACGCACACAGGCATGATTACACTTTAGCTGCCATCAATGGGCAACTATAAAAATTTGAATTCGCTTAAAGGGGAAATGAAGCATAGAGTCAAGTTAGCATAATTCACTGCATGTATTTTCATTTTATTCAGAGGATATATAGCAAACATGAAAAACGTAAGCATATAAAAGGAAAAAGCACATTGTTTTGTGTCTTCTCTACAAATGATGCTGACATCGAGAGCCGGTGACATCACACGGTTGGTTAGCTTTGCAACTTTAGTTAAAGACAGACAGTGAAAGACAGACAGTGGACAATAAAGACAGTGAAAGATGGAGCCACAGATGAGCCAGTAGACAAGGAGAGGCCACTACTGCACTACTGAAGAATGAATTTTACAGGGTTAAAGCCATAAAACAGTTTTGGTGCTTCTGCTACAAACCCTGGAGTCAGAGCATCAGGACTGTTCTCCGTTTCAGTGACTTTACCTCTATAAAATATATTCTTATATCCAGGATTACTGCAGTAGTGGCCTCCCTTTCTCTTCTGATGAAAAGGAAAACTTACAAATGCTCATTTTGTTGGAATACACACCATGGAGAGTTTAGAGAGGTTTTGTTTATTTTCCTCATTCAATTTTTTAATGCTATTTTTGTTATCTTTTTCTAATGCCTACGTATTACTCTTGTGTTATTTGTGGTGATTCTGGATGGGTTTTGGATCTCTGCTGTTTTTCCCTGTGCGTTCGAGTGAGTCTTGCAAGCTGTCACGATCGAGAAGATCATCAACCCCTCGACTCTGTCCGGTTGGCTCTCCCGGATGCCATGAAGATTCACCCGACCTTTCACGTGTCTCGGCTCAAGCCTGCTTCCTCCAGTGATTATGGTCCTCCGGCCATTCTGTGGTGATTATGTTCACTGTGTGTTTTGGATCCCTGCTGTTTTTCCCTGTGTGTCCCTCCTCGGAAACACAAGGTGGATCTTCTCCCTATGCAAGCACCTGTATGGGAAATCACCCTCCTGCACCGCCGCGACAACCCGCGCACCCACCCCAGATTCCCTTAAATAAACCTGTTCTTCCTTTTATACCCGTTTTGGGTCCCACCTCATGTCCTGCCCAGTATAACAGTTATTATTATTTTCTATTACCCAATCTATTCTTCACATATTGTATATTATTCATTTTATACTGGTGCACAAAATAAATACTTGTGTAAGAATATACAAAAAAAAAAAAATTGAATACAATTAAAGGGGAAATGAAGGACAGAGGGCGCTATCATCTGAGAGTACCATGACCGATGACTATTATTATTATTTTCTATTACCTAATCTATTTTTCCCAAACCTATACATTAATATATTCATGTATAGGTTTCTACAGTATGTAGACGCAGGCGACAGTGCTGCTATGATGAGTATGACAGCGTACTGTATATTATTAATTTTATACTGGTGCACTGCTGTTCGTCGCTGGAGTTTAAAACGGCGGACTGCTTTGGTAGTGGAGGTCTACCCACGGGGTCAAGCAGGCGGAATGACCTGTAATGAAGTCGACAGCCACCGATGCGAGCGTAAGACCCACACAGGTGACACCAACCTGCCAGGCTGCTTTCAAAGCGCCTCTACCACAGCGACGCCAAAAACTTTCCTGAACTTCAGCAGCTGGAGCGTCACTAGCTGGTGTATCTGCTTGTTTTTCATTTTCAAAAACAATCAAAGCTTCATCTCTGAAGCTCTGTACACCGCTTAGTATACTCTCCTCCTGCTGTGCCTCCAGCTCAGCCCTAAGATCACGGATTGATTGTTTCATACCGTCTCGGGCTTCGTACAGCTCATCAATCAGCTCCTGTTTGTGAACAATTTGGTTGTTTTGTTCAGTGATGAGCTGCTCTTGATCCCACATGACTTGCTGAGCCTCCGTCACTTGGTGCTGAAATTGTTGCACAGTCGTCTTGAGATTTGTGATCTCTTGACGTTGACGGCTTCCCTGACTCTCGGCTTTGGTCAGCTCCTCAGCAAGGTTGCTGGTCTGATTTTGCAGGAAGTCGTTCTTTTCACGGAGCTCATGCACAGTTTTCCTAAACCTTTCCAGCTCTGCCTGATATTTCTCCGTCAGAGATCCCGCATCGGTCAGCTTTTGGTTTTCATCGCTGTGGACCCTCTGAGCCTCTTTTAGTTGGCACTTGAGGAGAAATATTTCTTCTTTCAGACTTCTGTTCCGTCTGTGTTTCTCCTCAGTCAGATCTTCAAGCTGGGCCCTCTCAGCACTCATACTCTGGATCTTCTCGATGAGGATTTTCTCATTTTTCTCCAGAGTACGAACGTCTTCCTGCAACCTGTCACTCAGGGCCTTTTTCGTCTCCTTCTGACGTTCAGTTAGTTTCAGCTCAGCACTGATGTTCTTTTTCTCCTGACTCAGAGACTTCCTACTCTTCTGCAGATCCTCCAGTTCAGCTAAAAGGTTTTGGATCTTGAGCTCCTGTCTTTTTGTCAGGCGTTCAAGCTCATCAACCTTTTTCAACTGCTTGGTGTTGTCGGTTTGGTTTTGCTGAACATCATTCAGCTGGTACTCAAACTGACAAGCTATGGCCCTCAGCTGTTCAATCTCTGCCTGTTTTTTGGCATACACAGACTGAAACTGAGCCACCTCAGTGCTGAGATTCTTGTTCTGCTCTTTCAGAGTTTTCTCATTGTCCTGAGAACTCTGAAGTGCTGCCCTCAGCTGTTCAATCTCCTCTTGCGTAGAGCTCAGAGATTGAAGTTGTTCCGCTTCAGTGATGCAATTCCTCTCCTGGTCAAACATGATGGATCCGAGTGTTTATTAAGCTGAAATGAATCGTACAGTAAATTTCTACAATAACGAATTTCTCAGTAAGTGGTGTAAAATGTGGCTTACTTAGCTCAGGGCTGGTCAATTTAAGGACTCTTGCTGCCAGAATGTGACATCATTATGACATCATAGATTTTCCTTTGATGGTTCAAAGGATGGTTCCCCTCCCTTTCCTTGACATCACAGATGATCGATGATGTCATAGATTGTCCGGTGACATCATCACATGACATCATCACGTGTTCCAGAGGCTACGTCCTCCTTGGGCTCCATTCAGCTAGTTTCAGCTCAGCACTGATGGTCTTTTTCTGTTCCTTCAGAGAGTTCTTACTCTCCTGTAGATCCTACAGTTATCTCAGCTGCTTTAACAACTCTGCAACAAGGAAGCACTTTTAAAATCGTCCCAGATTTCAAGATTGGGAAGCAGATGTCTCACGAACATGCGCTCACTTGGGAAACTGGCCTTGATGGATGCTTCAGCTTTAGCTTAAAAACTCCCCACAAAAATGCTGAGGTGTCACATCTGTCCATCTGAGCTCAGCTGCAAATCGGTGGAGCAGTGCAGGTTTTGTTTATTACAACAACCAAAGCAGTCAGTGTGAGTTAGGATTACTGAGCCACTGTTTGACAGTGTGTGTGTGCATGTATGTTAAAATGCGCTAACAGTATTCACAAAGTTCACACCTTGCCTGCTTAAGTTTCCCTTTGTTGTGGCTGGTGGCCAAAAGGTGTGAGTGCGGGACCAAAAACGAACAGCGAGCAGGATAAAGGGTCAGCAGGCTTATCTCAGGGAATCCAGGGAGTGTGGGACACCGGGAGGCAGGTGAAGGGATCCGGGGAAGGTGCGCTGTCGCCGCGGTGGTGCAGGCGGGTGATATCTCGTGTCCGTGCTCGTGAGACGTTCTCCCCATGCGGGTGCTCGTGCCAAGGGACGATCTAAATCCATGATTCCGTGGCGCACAAAAGGGCTGGCGTAGCGAGCTGGAGAAGCTGGGCCCTGGAGCCGGTGAAGGAGACGCACTGGTAGAGTTGGCAATCATCTGGCACTTGCGCACAGGTGGAACGGTGGCTTTATCCAGCGCGTACTGATGAGATGAGCTGCAGCTGTGCCAGCGCAGAGCGTCCTCCTCCAAGCAGCTCCGCCCAGGCCGAAAACAACTCCAACCGCCACACAAAACAACCACCAGCCATATACAAACAAAAACACTGAACACAGCACAATCACCACATCCTGCTTTGTAATGGGTCAATTCACACCACTCTTCAAATGAGTGTTATTTCTCAGAGACCTTTTATGCTGAATATCATTTTAAGTGTAGCCCTGTGATAGCCTGGCCCCGCAACCCTAGTGAGGATTAAGTGGTGTATAAATAATGGATAGATGGATGATGTGCTGTTGTCATTGTTTAAACTGATCTGCTGACAAAGACATGTTGTACACATTGAAACACAGCAAACACAGCATTCATAGCTACGTTTCAAGATAATTTCTTCTTTCTGTGTAATGGAGACTGTTTGGGTCAGTGGAGCTTTTTGAGCCACTGAAACTTGAGCAGAAAATTCAAGACCTAAAGATAGCAATGGCTGGGGTCAAGGTCAAAAAAGACTACCGTAAACAACAACGTTCAGAGGATGAGCTCCTTAAAGTGCAAACTGACCTGCAGGATATTAAGTCTGAGGAACAAAGAGATGACAGTCCAAGCTGCAGAACTTTAGCAGCTGGAGACTCCTGCTGCCAAAACCTCAGAGCCATGCTGGAGATTACGCCTGAGGAACTCAGATGAGAGTTTCTTGGAGATTTCCGGTCGCAGATCCTCACCAGCTGGATCATGGAGATGAAATCCTCCTAAAAAAAAATGTAGCTGCCCAACCTCAGCAGCTGGAGACACCCACCGCTGAAACTTCTGCTGCTGCGGGTGTGTTAGAACCACTGATCCACCTTGCAGCCCACAACAGCACTAGTCCACATTAAAACAAACTACACTCCATCATCTTATGTCCTATAATAATAATACTATTATATGATGTAATAATGACCATGATGTGCAATATTTTTCTAAACCCATGCTGTACATATAACCTATACTGTATACTGTATATATAACTTATCTTATTTTTTATACTTAAATCTCTTCTATTTTTCTTTTTTTTTGCTCTTTATTTTGTACTTTATTATGTATGGCACTGAAGGAGCTGCTCTCAATCTCATTGTACTTGTGTATAGTGACAATAAAGGCATTCTATTCTATCTTATTCTATTATAACTTCACATGAAAATAGAATTTTTCATTAGTTTTTTAATTCCTTCCAGATAATCCCAGAGCAGAAAAAATGGGGCAAATACAGCTGAATATTGTTGGTATTAATGTTGGATGTTCAGTTCTGGCCAGGAAATAACTAAAACATCCCTTCCACAGGAGAAATCCAAAAAAAAATAAAAAAATAAGGAAAATTAACTATTTAAAAAAAACAACAACAACAAAAACTACGTATTTACACCATTCATACTTTATTTTATTTTTTTCATTGACCTTTAATTTCACAAACTCGACATGATTGTTTTATTTCGTTATTGTTTATGCGGCTATATTTACCTGATGGAAACATCTCCACCGGCCTCGACATGCAGGCAGCGGGAGCCCGGAGGAGCTGCGGCGGTGCCTCCGGTGAGCCGGTAGGAGGAGACTGTGCTCTGTCTTCCGCGTTTCCCCCGCTTCTCCTCTCTGTCCTAATTGCACCGCACTCTGCTACCTTTGTGCACGTTTCTGCGCCCTCGCACTCTTGTTGTGTTTTTTTTCCTCCACCTTGGAGAGGAAAAAAAAAAACAAAAACAAGGCGGCCGTACAGCACCTGGCGTCTCCTCTCCAACCTGTGCTATCACCACAAACACTGCCTGGGAGTTAGTCGACCGCCTCATCCATGCATTGTCGTCCCGGGCCCCAGCGCACCGGCTCCGGCTCCAGCCATGTCGGCCAGGAATGCAGCGGCTGGCGGCGGTGACAGAGCGGGAGGCGAACCGGCAGGTAATTAAACACGACAAAGAGGCAATTTGGCGGGTTGTAATGTTCACGCGTGGCAAACAACTCGGGAAGGTGCGTGTGGGTGTCGATATTCAGCAGAACCAGGGGGGAAGAAGAGCGGCGGTGTTTCTGGCAGTTTCTCTCCGGTTGACCGTAACTTTGCGCTATTCCAAAACTAGGTCAGTAGATCAGTAGAGCAAGCTCGCCCTCGAACCGCAACACGGTTTATGTAAAGGCTGCACGACGGTGTTTTTGTCGCACAGCCGTCGTTATGCACATAATATCACCGTGTTACATGTTGCCTGTCAATAACCGTAACGTTATTTACATGTGGACACCGTTTACCGTCCGCTAACCCGATGTTAGCTTAGCAAGCAAGCGGCGGCGGCGGCGGCTAAGGCCTGTTTACCGGAGCAGCGTTCTCAACCGAAACGAGGTGTTTTCACGGCTCCGGAAAGCTCGTTTCTTCTGGTTGTATTTTGACACTTTTAAAGTCGGTGTTTTCTCGACAGAAGTGCTGTGAAAGCAGCGGCGGTGCTTGCGGTTGTTTAGGCCCCACTGTTTGATCGCTCGCCCCCCCGACGGCTGAATTAGCCGTTTTTTCTCTCGTCCTGTTAGCCCGGACGGAGCAGCCGTTAATGTGAGTTATCCGGTCCGTTCTGTCTCACGGTGTGTTTGCACCGCAACCGGCTGCATGTCAAAATAAACCGAGCAGCCTTTTATTTTGAATTTTAAAACAAACAAACACTCGGCTAAAAATAACCCAAACAGCGTCGTGTCATTTGCCGAGATAAATGCGCGATAAATTCTATGGATGAACCCGGTGACCCAGAGTGGAACAACATGGTTCCTCCAGGAGACTGAACTGCCTTGAATCGAGACATTTGCATTTATTGGGATAAACACTCTGATCAACATGCACTCAGTTCAGCTGTACATGTGTGACCTGCAGCCTTAACCTTGATATCAGATCAACAATGCAGTAGAGCTCCAGTAAGGATGTTTTTCTTGTTTAAAAAAAAAGATTGTCCAGCTTCAACTATTAACACATTTGTCACTTGTGTAGCTCAGAGAGTTACATAAAAATGTAGGTCAAGCACCATCATTAACTTGAGTTATTGCTGATCGGCTGATTTCCTCAAATTCTGCTGCATTAGGAACCAAATGCGGTAGTGATGAATTAATAATATGAAAGACCGATGGTTTGGTACAGAAAGGAAGCTCTTACAATATGCGTGTAGCAAACAGATTGTGTTATCTTTATGGCACTGGCTCATAAATCTGTAATCATTACAGGAGGAGATATTTGAAGGCAACAATAACATGCGTTGGTTGCTCAGAAGTGAACAGATTTTTTGTAAACAACACAAACTAATAGACTGCAGAGTGTGTCAGTGCACTAAATACTCCTGTGAGAGATTACTACTGTTAAGCTGTTATTACTAAGCATACAGCGACGTGAAGTCATTCATCACAAGACTGAGTACAACCAATTATGGCTGGTGGTCTTTCCCCCCCATTCACAATTACAGCATTTGGGGCTTTCAGACGCTCCAACATCAGCAACATGTGTCTTCTCCCATGTTCACAAGATGTGAGTCAGAAGCATCACTGTCTGCTCGGCTGCATCCTTTTATTACAGTTGAACTGAAACTACACTTTCACACATCAAAGTCTGTGTTGAACCGAACTGCGAAAATACGTACAAATATACAGTTGTGTCATGACTCTGGTGGTTGCAGGGGAAGCTGCTGGTCTTGTAGACGTTCTCAGGATGTGTCACTTGAGTCAGCATCAGCACGTCTCGGTGTCAGGCAGGCAGCGTGAGGCTACGTTAGCAGTTATCACACCAGAATCTCTCTGAGCTATTGGTACATGAATGTGCAGGAGAAGAGAGATGATATCTGTGGCTCTGCTGCTTCGCTTTTCTCCTCAGAACCCGGTTCTACACCTTTCTCCACAACACATGCCGTCGTTATCGTACTTTCTATTGGAGATTGTGTTTCATGCATGCGCAGTAGATCTGTGTCTATGTACTGCAGGCATCTGCACTATGAGTCAAATCGAAATGACCTATTTGGGTTTTCCAGCACATGGGCCATCAGTGCTCTTTTAGCAAAGTGGTTGTGCGGAACGTCCGTGCGGCCGCAACAAATTGGACTGTAAGTGACCCTCTGATGGCAAAGTTAACGTCATTCGAAACCTTGCGTACTCAACGATGCAGAAAGTATGTCGCCTTAAAAAGTGTCTCAGTGGGTAGAGTGCACGTCACGTATCTGCAGTGTTTAGTTTGATTGTAGTTGGAGACCTGTGTTGCTGTGTTGCCTGTAATGCAATCCTCATTGTTTCCTGTCTTTACTGTTAACTGTCCTATAAAGGCAAAGGGTGACGATATTATATGATTGCAGTGCTCGCCAGATTGTTCTTCGAGGCCTTTTTGCTACCAAAATAATAGACATAGTTTGACTGTTCTGTGGCAGAGAGTGGTCTTTGTGTCCTTGGTTTTTCCTCAGAATAGTGACAAGTGGAAGTGATTTGGAAGAACAGTTGCATGCAGGAATACAACATTATAATTAAAAAATAAATAAATAAAAATTGAAATCGATAATCCAACAAAAAAGCTAACAGGGCTGCCTTACTGCTCAATCCGAATCCTCTGCAACAGCTAAAAGTTTCAGTGTGGTAAGTAGCTGCTCGGATGTTGTTGTTGTTTGTTATATAAAGAAAAATCTTCTTAGTATGTACAGTCGTCCTCAGATTTATCCATACCTTTCCATTAAAGAAAAGGCTAAATTCACAATAGTCACTGAAATAACTAGAAACTGAAAAAAATAGTAATAAATAAAAATTTGCTAAATTATAATTTAGTGAAATAAGACATTGCTTTTGAATTGTGGTTGAAAAGAATAATTTTTAAAAACTGTCCTGGACAAATTGGAGCACTTTGCTGATGAGCAGTGGACCAGAATAGCTGTCAACAGGTGCAGAAGTTTGATTGAGAGTCACAGAAAACACTTGATTGCAGTGATTGGCTCAAAGGGTTGTTCAACAAAACATTAGTTTGCGGGTCCCATCATGCTTGTTTGTTTATTTGTTTTTAAATATTTCTGCTGAACCACAATTCAAAAGCAATGTCACAATTTTTATTACATTTTTGTTTATTATTACTTTTGTCAATTTCAACTTATTTCAGTGACAGCTGTTTTTTTCCTTCTTTAATGGGAGGGTATGAATAAATATGAGGACGACTGTGTATATTGTTGTCTGAAATATGGACACGCCCATATATGTACACCTACAGGACCTTTCAAGGGCCCCACTACCACCTGCATATATATAAATGTTGTCCAAAACATTTTGCCAAACCAGTCTTCTAGTCCCACATAAGTAAATTCTAAACCAAATCCGAGATGTTGCAGCCATGCATTTCCTGAATCCTGTCTGCAACTAGCATCTAAGCTCTGTGTGAAGTGCATGCTCACAGTGTGAGAACGCCCAGCCGGTAGCCACGCTGACAGCTGGGTCTGTGCCGACCATACGATGTTTGCTGAAAGGATTACTCGATCCAGGATTCATTGCAGCTGAGATGACAGCAGGTGATTTCTCTGCCTAATGCTCCTGTAGTAGAAAGGATACCTGTGTCTGCAGCGCACGTGAGAAAAGGACTCTGGATTAGTTGAGCAAAAATAAACTAGACTGATTTGATCGCAGCTAATTGTAAAAGCCAATTATGCTTCTTTTTAAGGTGAAATTGAAATGTCGAATAATTTTACCAATTTTCAAAACTCTGCCAGAATATTTAACTTAGTTTTGGGTCTCAAATAAGTAAACTCTGAACAAACTCTGGGATGGTGCAGCTTCATATTTCCTGAATCGTGTCTGAATTGACCCATATATGACTGATCCATTCCAGTTTGTTAAACACAGTGGAAAAGCAAAGCTGAACTGGCCACCTTTGCCCTACAAGGCCTCATAATGTCGAGGACAGTGCCAACGTATCAGTCATTTATTGGTAAAGCAGCCTTTAAAATGATGTTGTGTGGCACTGCCCTGGTCAAAGGTGCAACATTAGCAGGATTTTTTTTATTTTTTATTACTGCTTATTGATTGTATTTTATCAAATCAACTCACGTTTATTGTCATTTTGTTGTACATACACAGTAGTGCAGGCACAATGAGAGAACGTTTCTTCAGGATTATTCAACCAGCGAGTTTTGCAGAATGCATGTCTGGGATAAAGACACTAAACATTCACTGTCGCTGTCTCCTGAAGGGGGCGCTGTGTCCATGCACGCTGCCATTCATTGAACATGGCGAACCTCTTCAGGTCCTGGTAGGTCTTCAGGGACACAAAGACGCACATGATGGTGTGACTATGGTGAAGCTGCAGATGCTGCCCAGAGCTGTCTGTCTGTCTGTCTGTCCGCCTGGAATAATGTCGTCCCCTCCAGCTGTATGCTGTCATGGAGCCATGTTTCTGTTAAAGCAGACACACAGCAGTCCCTCCACTCTCTGTGGGTTTCTCTCAGCAAACGTAGCTCGTCCAGCTTGTTGTGGAGGGAGCGGGCATTGGAGAGTAGGAGGACGGTCCTGCTGGTCTGGAGGGGTTAGCCTTTAGCCTAGCATGGATCCCGGCTCTCTTCCTCCTCCTTTGTTTACGTTTGTGCTGTTTGCGCTTCCTTCTCTCTCGGGTAACTGCCGGCGTAGTCTCTGATCGGACGCCATGTTGGTGTAATATGTCCACATCACAACCAATCGCTGCAATTCCAGCACCGTTCACTGTCCTGATGTCCAGCAAAGTCTCCCGGCTGCAGGTTTTGCGAAATGAACGTCTGGGATAGACAAGACCCGTTTACTGTTGATGTCTCCTGAAGGGGCTGCTGCGTCTATACGCACCGCCATCACCATGGCATATTTATTTACAAGCAAAAACAAAAATGTCTCTGGTTTAAACTTGTCAATTATCAAGATTTGCTGCTTTTCCTTTTCACATATGATGGAAAGCTTAATGTAAATGGTGGTTTTGACTCGAGTAAAACAACAAAAAATGATCCTAAGTTAACTACTGAGTGGAATATTCTTCATGTGTTTTCCGGTTGTTGTTTTTTTTTTCTCAGCCCACGTATGCATTCAGTAGTATTAAATCATCAGGCATTTAACTGCTGCGTGCCATAATAGCATAAAGGTTTAATGGCGCCGTGAGTGTTATCACATTAAGCTGCTTAGCTGGTAACAATTGAAGAATGTGGATATACTGGGCAGATCCCCGGTATGTGCATGATTCATTTTATTAATGTGAAGTAGGCAGGCACAAGGTAGCTCGTGACCTACTTTGACCACACAATTCAACTTTTTTTTTTTCCACATCTGTGCTCAGTCTTTTTTTTTTTCTCTGCACATCATTGTTTTGCATAAATACAAACACCCTGCAGTTCCATTTCTGTAGCTGTTGCGAAGTTGTTTTAAAAAATGAACCGATAGACTTGAAACGAATCTAAAACCAGTGGTTTCTTGCACCCGCTATCGCTACGAGCAGGACGCACAAGGTGTGGGGTTATTTCAGTGCAGCAGATGCTCATTCAGGTATTTACTGAATGAGCAAGTTAATGAACACGTGAGCTTAAGAGAGGGATTGTGTGAGCTGGCAGAGGGATGTATGTATGGCCTGATGTCTAGTCTGCTACTTGCCTTCTCTGTAAGTATATAATCCAACAGATCTTGACAGGGAGAGCAGGATTAAAAGTCAGATTGCTGTTGATCTGTTAATGACTATTTGGGTCACGGGGTCTGTAGAACACAGTTAAAAATAGGTGTCATGGATATAGACCACATTTAGCGTGTTTCCTACCCTTCTCTCGAGTTTCTCTCCCGCTCACGCATTCACGTAGCTCTGAGGTCATGACTAAATCATCGTGTTGGTGGCTCATGTCGTGCCAGAATAGACTGTGGAGGTAAAGAGATGAAGGCAAGCTCCACCACAGCAGTTTGGACTTTAAAGGGGAAATGAAGCAGTCAGGTTAGCATAATTCACTGCATGTATTTCCACTCTGATCAGAAGATGTAGAACCGTGAAGAATGTCAGTATATTAAAGGAAAAAGAAGTGTGTTTTCTCCAAAGAGCGCTGCCATTTTGCAGCACAAAAACCAGTGACATCAGAGTGGTTTGGCTTCACAGGTGTAAAGACAGAGCTGTCCCGTCAGTGTTCCACTTCACCGGCTATAACGTTCGCTCTACTGACCCCCCCAGCATACTCTAAAAACAGCCGTACAGCGGCATCCGTCTGCCGCAGGGAAACGGCGCTAAGGGGCAAAGTGACGAGCTGTAATCGCCGACACCTGTCACAGACGCGTAGCTGTTTGATGAAAACATCATCACTGGAGTTCAACACAACGCCTCTCTGAGTGTCTCTCACCGAGCACGTTTGACTCTGAACACCTGTCGTCCTCCAGCCTGCAGAGTTGCTTCACATCTTTGCAGAATCAGAGTTATCTGATGGAAGCCTGGCTAGGCAATATAGAAGCCAGATTCCATCCATCTATCATCTATACACCGCTTAATCCTCACTGGGGTCCAGGGGGGGCTGGAGTCTATCCCAGCTGACTCAGGACCTACGGACAATTTAGAATCACTGATTAGCCTCAACGTGTTTTTGGACTGTGTGGGAGGAAGCCGTAGAACCTGGAGAGAACCCACGCTGCACGGGGAGAACATGCAAACTCCACGCAGAAAGATCCCGGGTGTCCTCACTGGGACGCGAACCGGCGACCTTCGAGCTGTGAGGCAACGGTGCTAACCACCGTCCCACCTTGCAGCCCCTAGGAGCCAAAATGACTCATAAATAAAAAATTAACGACAACCATTCTATGCACCCGAACATGATTCCTTCACCAGAGCTCAGAGCTGATGCTAACAATCTTAAAAATATTTCCTACCTTGACTTCATGTTTTCCAAAGCAGCCAATCAAGACTCCAAACTTTACGTAATCCTCAATTATTTCCAATTTAGTTGTTTTCCCTTTGCAATGTGTGCAAAAAGCCTTTCAGCTTCCTTTCCCTCCCCCCCAAAAAACCTACGAAAAACAGTAGCATCAAGAAGAAAATTAAAGTTACCATTGCATCGTCTCGGGCTGCAGCTTTAGCTCAACCGATTGAGCTGGTGACCCATGTATAGGGGCTATAGTCTCCGATGCAGTGGCCATGGATTCGAATCCCGCTCATGGCCCTTTGCTGCAACCCATTCCCCCATTCTCCTCCCCCACTTTCCTGTCTCTCCTTTCACTGTCCTATCTAATAAAGGCCAAAAAAAAAAAAAGTTACCATTGCACGGTTTCTACGTACCACTGCTTCAAATGCATACACCAGTGGGTTTACAGTGGTCTCAACTGGCCTGTCAGTGTCATCTTGCTTCATTTTAACTGGAATATGTTCAGCGTGGTTCACAAATGCTTCACTGACAGAAGCAACCAGCAGCGTGACGACTTCATCATCACTGCCTTCGCTTAATAGAAATCAGAAAATACATTTTTCACATCAGTGGTTTACTTTTTTCTCATATATTTCAGCACTACGAATGGTTTTAAAAAAAACACACGTTTCATTTCCCCTTTAATAGTTTCTGCTCATACATGCTGGCATACAGTCACATGTATGTATGCATAAAGAACTGTATTCACTGATGGCATGCGGGCGTGTTTGACTAACACTGATGGATTGTTTTAACTGGAGTGATATGCAAAAGCTCTGTGTGGACCGCATGCTAGCACAGCGTCACGCAGCCTCAGACCACGCCGACATCTGGGTCGATGGTAGGATGTTGGCTGAAAGGATTATTCTATCCGGGGTTCTGCTCTCAGTTTCCAGTGCAGCTGAGATGACAGCAGGCGATTTCTCTGCCTAATGCTGCTGTAGTAGAAAGGATACCTGTGTCTGCAGCGCACGTGAGAAAAGGACTCTGGATTACATGAGCGAAAATAAACTAATCTGATCGCAGTTAGCTGTAAATGTAGTTTATTTATGTCACTAGATAATAATTTTAGGGTATAGTTTTGTGCTTCCTGTTACCATTTTTGCTGTTTTTATGTGGACTATAAGGAAAATAAATAAATAGTTATATGTCAGTCATATGCAATAATAAAAAGCTTCCAGCTGTTTTCACGAGTCTTGCATCTGTGAGAGAGTTGTGTGCAGCAGTAACTTTAATTACAACTAATTAAAAATCTCTCCCACATGAAGACCGGATTGATTTAACAGCAGGTCACATGGTTCTTTTTCTGTTAGTGAAGCAGCAGCTGAATTACCATCAAACGTGGAGACAATTGTAAGTGTTTAGGAAATCATTAATAATCTACACCATGAGTTATTTGCACACTTTGATAAGTGGCTAGCAGTTTAAATGTAGTCGTGTTTATTTGTGCGGTATTATACGCCAACTGATGTGTCGTCTGCGGTTGCATGAATGACAAGTATTGCACGCACCAGCTCTCTGTTGGTGTGGAGGGCCTGTCTGAATGAATTACTGGTGGAGCTCGTAAAGGTGCACACAAAGCCCGACGCTTCTGCAAGTCAAGTTACAGCAGGTACACCTGAACCAACCAGTTATATCTGGTGTTTGCTGTCGCTCCGGGGCTTATCGTGGGCACGTGGGCTCGTTAAGGCGATGCAGAGTCAGTGCTTCACCCTTTGAAGGAGGCAGGACGGCTGCACGTGCTGGAAAATTGTACTCAACTCAAAGGACTGTTAATTTAAAGACATTTAAGTAAGATAGTATAAAAACACATTTAAGCTACAAAATAAGTGCAGTAAACGCTTTATAATCCCGAAGAACAACACTAGAATCATAACAGGCCTTTGAGGAGTGACAGTGACAGTAGAAGCAATGAGTCTGTGTTTCCATATTTAAATGAAATCTGCTTTTCTGTCCAAGCAAGTTTTGCTGATATGCTGAGTTGCATTATGATTATTTAAAAGTCAAGCTTTCGTTGAGTGTGCTTATTTGTAAACCCTCAGCATGACGGATTTCCTAAATTGCTACTTTTGCTAATTGCAAGTTTTGATCTGAAATCAGTAGATCATTATTCTGGACTCTGATTTAAAAACAGCGATTGTGTTTATTTACTCACCGACATGAACAACATGAATGAGTGTGATTTGCGCTCCGTGAAGTCCACTGCAGTCTGCTCAAGGTTTTCTACTGTTTATTCACAGACCTTTTTATAACGTACCCTTTTAACCGTGGCTCCTGTAACAACAACATGCTTTATTTTACAACAATTGTGCATTTTGCTTCCATGGTGAGGCTGCTCGGCCCAGCCTTGTCATGACCACACCCATTGCTACTCGGTGGTTAGCACTGTTGCCTCGCAGCAAGAAAGTCGCTGGTTCGCGTCCCAGTGAGCACATCC
>NW_007579607.1:71783-113194 GCF_000690725.1 Stegastes partitus | reverse complement strand
CTAGTGAGGATTAAGTGGTGTATAGATAATGGATATTTTGTAGACGTTAACTGTGAGAGGCTAAGAGCGTCACATCTACAGACACATAGCTTCTCTGCTACAGCTGCTGAGTGACTCCGTATTTATGGTTTTTCACAGACAAGATGTTTTTTTTTCTCTGTAGTGAAAAAGATCTTGTTACTGTAATAAAGATCCGTCCACTCCTGCTATTACTCACTTCTATAAGAATTCATTTCACGCTCTGCAGACCTCAGCTGCTGACCTTTTAAGTTTCAAACCAACAAATGTAACCTTTAAGGTGGCGTTGGTTTAGGTGGTTTGCGTTCATTGAACATTTTTATCATCTTGCATTTCCCCAGCTCGAAGGGCCGCCTCATTAACACCCTTCCTGCTGTTAGGTAGACTGGTGTGGCAGATGCTGTCCTGCTCATAACGGCTAGCTGTGAGCTCCTAATAAGAACATTGTGATCATTTTTGGGCAGCCCCTGGATATGATAATACAACAGTTCTTCATCACTTGCGTGTGTGAAGGTGCGATCTGATTCGTAGTCTAAAATACAGTAGTGCGTGGGATGTAGAAAATTACTTGCAAATGAAATCGAGTCCCCACCGTTTGTGCCCAGTTGCAGTTTACTGTGCGCTGTGTGTTTCAGAGGATGTGCTGGTTGAGGAAAAACAAAGCAGCTCTGTGTCTCTGTCCAGCCTGATGACCCCATCCTCTGTCGCTGGTATGTCCTTGAGCATGGAGATGCCCCGGAAGCGCAAGGGCAGCATCGACAACCAGTAAGTGTGAGAGGGATGGCTTTAATGTGGCTTAAGGTGGATCTAAATTTAGTGACTGACATTGATTGTTGTATTGATGGTTGTTTTTCTTCACAGGGATTCAAAGTCTGTTTCAATCCTTGACGCAGATATGGACGATGACCAAAACGGGTACTGTGTTCTTGTTAAAGGATGATCCTTCTGTATTGATCATTTTGGACAAAAGAGAGCTCAGTGGCACAGAGAAATCAGCTAAATCAGGCTAAATCAGACAATATTGCTTTGTTGGATAGATTTAGTTTTTATGAGCCACAGTTAGCCTTCAAGTGTGCGCCTGTTTTGTGCTATTTATGTGTTGTTAAGCCGTAATAAACCATTTCACGTGTGTGTTTTACTTCTCTGCAGGTCAGATGGAGATGACCAGCATGTCAAAATTAAATGCTTCAGGTAAATGATATGTAGCTGTACTAAATTTAATTTAGAAATTAATTCAATCTTAACATGTCCGTTCTGTAATTAACATCTTTTCTCAGATGTTCTGTAAAGTCAAAGCAGAGAACTCTCTGAATCTTTGGTGTTATTTCCTAATTCTTACCTCTGCAGGGAACCACATAGCCAAATCGAGAAGAGGAGACGGGACAAAATGAACAATCTCATTGACAAGCTGTCAGCCATGATCCCGACCTGTAACCCCATGTCTCGCAAGCTGGATAAACTCACTGTGCTCAGAATGGCCGTGCAGCACCTCAAATCCCTCAAAGGTATGATATCAAGCAGCGACCCACAGATGTATTCAGTTATCTAAAGGATGATCCCGGTTTTTACAACTTAGCCGTCATATTTTTGTTGCTTTGACCGTCACTTTTATTGGCTATGATAAACAGTGCAGGCGGATTGTTGTCCTGTTTATGTCGTACAATCTGCAAGCAAACCCTTTTTCCCCCCCTTTTTTTTTTTTTTTTTTAATAACCTGACTGAACATGTCTCTTACCTCATCTGACTTGTTCTATTTTGAGATTTTCCTGGAGCTCGGCAGTCAGCTTAGTGAGTAATATGCTATTACCAGTAGTGATGATTATACCTCTAAAAATTAAGATCCAGTTTTGGATAAACACAAGTCATTCTTTAGAGCCTTGTAGTCTGACGTTAGACTGGTTGTGGAACATTGTTGATTAAATGTTGAGGATCAGACAGAGTAAACAGAGTCTATCTTTCTGTATTGTGCTTTATATGATGATATATTATTCCCATTTTTCTTATTTCACTATTTATTCATCTCTCTATTTCTTCATGGTGTGTTCGTTTTCTGTTTGTGAAGCACTTTGTAGACTTGATTTTGAAAAACGAAATACAAATTTATTACCAGATTGCTGTTGTTCTATTTTCAGGTTCGGGAAGCTCCTTCTCTGAAGCCAACTACAAACCATCGTTTCTTCCTGACGAGGAGCTCAAACACCTCGTCCTCAAGGTAAACATATGGTCGACAAAGTCAACAGTCAGCCATCTGCTGAATGAGCCCGTCTTTTCTTTTAAAAGCCTCGACACACGCTATCTGATACAGAGAAAATTATTTTGGATGTTCAGAAATATCATTACCAATATTTGTGTTTTTCTACTGTTGGCATTGTATTTTGAAAATGCATACTTAGAACAATACATTCTATACAAGCAAAATAAATAAATACTGAATGGCCTCGTACTGTTGTGTTGAGCGTTTGTATTGATCTCCTCCATGTTTCTTTGTTGTGCAGGCTGCAGATGGTTTCCTGTTTGTCGTGGGCTGCGATCGTGGAAAAATAGTTTTCGTCTCAGAGTCCGTCACGAAGATATTAAATTATAGTCGGGTAACACTTTTAGATTTAAATTTGCTAGTGTTTCTGCCGTGTCTTTGTTCATGTGAAAACCCCCGACTCACCAGATGGGTTGTGTTGGGTGGTGATAGATCAGAAGCCTCATGTTGTGTGGCATTGTTGTATACTGCACTAATAGTAAACTGATGATTCTGTTGCATTGTACCAGCAAAACAGTACATCCATGCACCTTTGTTAATTCATGTCAAAATAAATATCATAGTGTGTTTATATGCTACACAAGGTGCACTTGAAATCCTGTTAGAGTGTTAATGTTTTTCCAAAACTGCTGAATTTCAGTTTAAATATTTGCTGGAAAGACATCCATCGTAGACTCGTAACTGCTTTAATGATGATAATGAGCAGGTTGATGTAAACACTGTGTACAGACGTGTCTCTGATCCACACAGTGTCTGGTTTGCTCTGGGGGCAACAGTCCAGTCAGTTTCAATGTTGAATATGTTGTAAGCATAAATCGCTTGAGCTGCAGAATGGTTTTGACGTTTCTTTTTAATCACCATCGGAGTCTTGTTCAGGTCATTTGTTTGTTTTCCTCCAGGCGGAGCTGATAGGACAGAGCCTGTTTGATTACATACATCCTAAGGACATGGGAAAAGTGAAGGAGCAGCTGTCGGCTTCTGAATTATACCCGCGCGAACGGCTAATAGATGCTAAAAGTAAAGCAATTATTTTTGTCTCTGCTTGCCTGTCAGTTTGTGTTGGTGTTTGAGAATGCATTTAACGTTTTCCTGTCTTCAGCTGGTCTGCAGGTCCAGGCCGACCTTCCAGTCGGCGCATCGCGGTTGTGTCCGGGTGCACGCCGCTCTTTTTTCTGCCGTATGAAGTACAACAAAATTTCTGTCAAAGTGGAAGAGAAGGAATCCCAGGGAAACACCTCGAAAAAGAAAGGTAGGGACATTACAAAGCAGACTTTTGCACATTCTGGTTTGAATTTGTTTGGTTTTCCCAAGATGTTTTGATGTAAAGGAGGAAATGTATTTGTGTTTTATGTTTGTGTCATTTTGTGCATGTCCTTTGTATTTGCTTGTAGAGTCGCAGAAGTACTGCACAGTCCACTGTACAGGCTACATGCGCAGCTGGCCTACGAGTCAGATGGGAGCAGATGGGGAGGGGGAAGGAGACAAGCAGGACAGCTCCCACTTCAGCTGCCTGGTGGCAATGGGACGCGTCCACTCCCACTCGTCTCCCCAGGTTAATGGAGAGGTCCGAGTGAAACCCACGGAGTTCGTCACACGCTATGCCATGGATGGCAAGTTCACCTTTGTTGATCAAAGGTAGAATTGAATTCCAAGGAGGGGGTGTTGAAGGGTTCATGTTTCTTGTCATTGGACGTTGGGCAGTTTATTGTGGTGATTCTGTTTAGAGAATCGATGTGGGTTTATCTTCCTCAAGAAGCAAATAAAATCGGTTGCAGGAAGGGAGATGCAGAAACTTAGCTGATCACTTTCTGATGATATTGAAATCAATACAAAAAACACTGACTTTTTCTTGCCACATGCATTGTACTAACTACGATTTTACCAAGTGTTCAGCTTATTTTAACATTTCTGAGGGATTTTTAAAAGTCTAAAATCAAATAATCTGCATTTTAGGCCCTAAATGATCTTAAATACCATTTTGGTAGGTCTTTATAATTGATTCTGAAATTCACATACGTTTATAAAATTGCATTAATTTCAGTCCCAGTTTAAAAAGTCTTGACACTGTGACAAAGCTAGAAAACAAATCCAACATGGAACCAATACTAATGCAAACTACTAGAACCCAGTCAGAATTGATCAGAGCACATCCGGCTGGTTTGCCCTGATGTGGCGAGTGGGGTGTTTATGTTAATGCTACTTTAAGCTAACGTGAGTAAGGGCGAGGTCAGCCGCATCTGGCTAGAGGAAGGCATGGGAAGTCAGAAAAACACAAAGCGGCCATCAATAATGAACTCAGAATGCCTGCCATCACCCAGTATTGTTCTGCATTCACATCAGGAGCATCACTAGAGTCCAGCTCTAACACAACCTGCTCTGCACTAACAGCGTTAACACACACTTTATACAAATTGGCCCTTTAGAATTGAAGGCTGCTGAATAGTACAGTAAACAATGAGGCTGATTTTTGTACTTTTTTGCCAGCACAGATGTGAAATATGTCTTAAAATTCATTCATATTGGTCTTAAATGTCTTAAATTTAACTTGTAGTTACCTGCAGAAATCAGCAGTAGTGGTTATTTATAGCCAGCCTGTATCTCTTTCCACATACTAGAAGTCTGGTAGGTAGACACACAGAGTGACGTAGTCCTTCAGTTTATTGAGATGTCGCAGTAAAAAAATGGAGGAAACATTTTTTCTATGTCATGCTTTTATTTTAAATATCACAGTGGATGTAATTTGCATTTTGGACACAACAAATATAAACCAAAATCACACTAGTATTGAATTATCTCTATAATATGTTCATTTTCTTCAACAGAGCAACAACTATTCTGGGCTACCTTCCCCAAGAACTGCTTGGGACATCATGCTATGAATACTTCCATCAAGATGACTTACCGCATTTAGCTGACAGACATCGAAAAGGTAATTTACATTTTTTCAGTCGCCACATGTCACTTGTATTTTTTAAATTGTGAGGATGGATGAAAAGCTGTTTTTTCATTGTCTACCAAGATGATACGTACATGTTTTAATTATGCAGGCCAGTTATAGTGCTGAAGCTCAGATACTTCACATTATCAAAAGCTGTGCTTCTAAATATGTTTGTTCAAGTAGGTCACGACGCTGCAAAATCTTTATATCGGTCACGCTCGTCTCTCAGCGCTCTCTAAGGGTTTTATTTACCAGTGTTTTCTCTAACTCGTCCTCTCACTGTTTTTCCCTCCACAGTGCTCCGGAGTAAAGAGAAAATAGAGACAAACTGCTACAAGTTCAAAACAAAATACGGCTCGTTTGTCACTTTGCAAAGTCAGTGGTTTAGTTTTGTAAATCCCTGGACCAAAGAAGTAGAGTACATAGTGTCAACAAACACCGTCATATCGTGAGTACATGCTTCAATCCCTTTTGTTTATCACCTTAAATATCTGTATAGATTTGTGTTAATCAGAACTCTGTCTGTCTTCTCATCCCATAACAAGACATGATCACAGTCGAACAGGTCGGTCCGGGAATAAGTCTGAACAGTCGAGCAACGCCAAGGCTTCTGAAGGTCAGCTGGAATGAAAAAGTCCATAAAGATGCTATAATCATTAATATCTGTGATGTGTGATATTAACCTGTTTTCTTCTGTTTTACTTAAAGATTGCAAGAAGTCTCTTCCAATTATACCTGGCATCTCCACCACCCCTGGAGCTATGATATATGCTGGAAGCATAGGGACCCAGATTGCCAATGAGCTGCTGGATTTTAACAGGTGTGGCCAAAAAAAAAAAAAACGGAGATAAACACAATGTTTTTCCTTTTTACCAACATAAATGCAGCTGTGTTTTTATAAACTACATTTTCTCCTTGTCAGTTGTTATCGTAGTTGTTCTAAGTTGATCTCTGTGGGTTTTCTTTAGAATGAACTCGTCACCCTCCAGTGGGAACGTCAGCCCCTTCAGTCTGCCACAGGACAAGTCTCCACACACTCACAATCCAATCAGCAACAATGTGAGTCTTTCTGCATGTCCCAGTCTGTTTCCCATCCGCATTAAAAGTCTCAGACTCTCCGTGTCCAGTAGTTAAACATTCACAAAGTGTATTTTTTGCAGTGATAGTCCCTACATGAAGCTCATCACACTTTTTACATTGTAGTAGTTGAATTGATACCAAATAATCAGATTCTCTAACAGTCAGTTACCTCAATAAGAAGTGGATTTATCTGTAAAATAGATTTTTTTTAATAGCATGTCACAATGTTTATATTTCTTAATGTATAGGGGGAAAAAAACATTTAAAAAAATGCAGATGATATTTCTAAAAGGCAGCAACAAAAACCTCCACCTGTGTGCATTTATCCTGCAGTCAGTTCTAACTACCTTGTACCATCTTGGGTAGTAGTTAGACACAAACCATCATCCATCCTTCTTCATACAGGAGATGTTTGCAACTATAGCACTATGTTTGCTGCATCTTTTAACATCCCTGGATTTATTTAATGTTTTTTAAAGGTTTGAGGTCCTTAATGTCACAGCTGTGTGTTTGTTGGAGAATTCATTTTTTAAGGTTTAAAGCATCATATTAAAATCAGATTCTTTTGATGATTGGTTAACTCCTGCCATGCTGTTGTAAAGCCTATAATGTGCACCTCTTTTGGTCTCTAGGTGCCAAATGGAGAAACATCTGACATGGAGATTCCAGGGAAGTCCAGCTCGGAGGATGAACCCCAAGGGGCTGCGTTCTCAGGAGGAGAGTCGCTCATGGGTACGCTCTCTGATCCTGTTAATAAGCCCACTCATAAACTTATTTACATTCTAGATTTTATTTGTCCCCTGTTGTATCAACTTTAATGTGTTTTCCTTTCTCTGTCACTCAGGGGAAAACTCCCAGCTGGATTTGGACAGCGTGGTGGGGCCAGGCCTTAGTAGTCTTAGCAATGATGAAGCAGCCATGGCAGTGATCATGAGCCTCCTGGAGACCGACACAAACTTGGGGGAGGCTGTGGACTTTGAAGAGATGCACTGGTCCTTATAGAATCTGCATTACAGCGTGACAAGCAATACGCTGAGAAACTCTTGGACCGTCATTTTGATGATGGCAAGAACTGCTCGATGTTTTCTCCAAGACGCAGCATTCTGTTTGTTTTTTAAAAAAAAAAAAGAAGTTAATTTATTAGTTACCCTTTTCCACATAAGCTGTGTAGTGTTTGGGTGGCTGCTCTCACAGGAGCAGGACTGACAACAATAAGGCACACCTGATTTCCTTCTTCAGAAAGAGGATGTGCCTTTAAAGCCTTACAGCAGTCTGCCTGCCCTGAAACACTGTTCCTCACTGCTTTCCTCAAATCTACTGTCAGCCTCACACACTTCAAGGACTCACGAACACAAAACGACAGTGATACGATTTACATAACGATGGCTCGGGAACAAAGGCTGGGAGTGGTGATGCAAAAAAAGTTGCACTGAATTGATTTCGTGTTTTTTAAAAGGTTGTAATTTCACCAGGTACTGTATGTGTAATTATAATGGGAGGAAGACCCCTAGACAACCTGGCCCGTCTCTGAAACCCCTCAGGATCCAAACCGTAGGTATCCGGTGTACCGCGGCAGACCACACTTCCATAACCTCTACTCTCTTTGAGCATCGCCTAAAGATGTGGCGCTCAGAGATTTGCTCTTAACCTGTCAGTATCTGAACATTCTCCACGGAAACACTCTAGTAACCTCTTCTCTTGTACACTGACTTAAACATACTGTATATGTGTGGAGTTGGTATTACTGCGAACACCATGTCTTCAGGCCATATGTGTCTTAAAGGGATAGTTTGCATAGGAAACCCTGGATTTAGTTTGTTCTAAGTTCAAATATTTCAAATTTTTTGGCTGAAAATATCCATCTTCATAAATTGCTGGAGAGCTGCCAGTGTTGGCGGCCGACCGTTCACTTACTCCTATGACTTATGAGCACTATAGTCCAACTTCATGCAGGGCAACATAGCACTTTAGAGGTGCTGGAATGGAGGATTTTCACATCTGTGACGTTTTATCAGTACATGGTTGACGCTGATCTGAGTCTGATGGTAGAAGCGATAACTCAGGGAGTTATCCATTTTAAGGTTTTACATACTTCCCTGCATACTGTACATTGGTATGTGGCGTAATGAGTCTGTACTTGTTCACTTGTGCATTTGTGTTCTTTCTTACTGTCAGCTTTATTGTCGTGCAGGTAAGCCATAGCTTTAGCTTTCTTCATGTATTGTTATGCACTGACAGTCTCTCAGAAGACATGTTCATGTTTTATGTGCTCGTCGGAGCGCAGCATCGTCATGCATACATTTATTAAGGGATTGTGCTATGCAGAAGTATCATTCCATAAATTCTAAACTTAAAGGTATATTCCTTTATTTTCTTTCAGTGTGATAGTAACGTGCATGACTCCTACAGATATAAGAACCTTCGCTGACTTGTGATATTAACATTTGGTGAGAACTTGAATTAGTCACTGAGCAGTATGGATTTACCTCATCTAGAGTTTTGTCTTGCCCATGCTTGCTATTGCACATTTTAGCTTTTACTTAGGAAAAAGAAAAAAGAAAGAAGAAGAACCATTAATAGCCATTATGTGATCCACTGCTAAGAGTCGTGTGGGTTCATTTTTTATTATGAATTACCAAAGTATATCAAAGTATTCTCATACAGTGAAATTTAAAAAAACAAGTCTAAGGCAGTTTAGCCCTGATAATATAGAAATCCTATTTTTACTCATAGGCTCAGTTTAAGAAAGTCATTGTATTGGCTGTTTTATAAGACGTATGCACTTTGGTATACTTTCCCTGTTTCAAGTTATTGAAGAAAAAAAGATGAAACATTTACAAAATCTATTAGCTATAAATGATTTAAGAAAATTAGATGATAAACTACTGAAACCCAAGCAAAATTATCGTTCTGGCACATGGCATGGTTTTGAGCTCATTTGATATCCTGGTGACTGTTGTGTTTGTTACATTTCCCAGTTTCATTTATGTGCTGTACACTGACTCTCATAGGGAATGCAATGAAAGGCAAAATCTGTACGTTAACTAATACTATTTCCTTTTCTTTCCTTTTTTTTTTTTTATAAGACAAGAACATAAAGTTCTTGTCAGAGCGGCTGTGTATCTGTATCTTATCCTGAGTGATTACTGTCTAAACCACTCTCACCTGAACATTACGTGAAGCGGTGTAGTTCTAATGCCATGACATTGTTCACGTTGGTATCTTGGGCCACGATTTCTAGTCATTTGTTTTTTTGAGGACTGTTAAGGATTTTTTTCAATAAGAACTCTTGCTTCAAGAACAGAAAAGGTTGTTGTGAATTACGAAGAATACTGTCTTTTCTCTGTAATGCTTGAATTATGAGGAGCCAGTTGACGGAGCAGCTGAACTCATAAGGAACCTTCCTGCCTGTGTCCGATGTGCCTTTGGACATTCCTGCTCGGACACACAATGAACCTGTGTTGCTTTCGGAGAGCGCCTCTCCCACGTGGCACCTCTGCAGACTGAAAGGAGGGCTAAAATCTGTAATTGGATTAACTTGACGCAACATGACATACTGTGCACATCATGAATGAAGTGGATGCTTGTTCAGAGATGAAACAGGAGCTGTATATTTTTGGCTTCAGTACTCACTACCTAACCAAACAAGCAGAACTATGGAGTAGTGCCATAGACACAGGCTGGTCCTTCAAAAGGCAAAAAGTCAGTTTTGTATTGTTTTTTTTGTTCCCGTTCTTGGTCAATCATTGTACTGTTGTGGCTTGTTTTTTCCCCAGAAAGCTAAAATATTGCTCTCACATCAGCTTGTTTGATGGCGACCGAGCGATAAACCTTTTTAAGAGGTCATGTATTTTGCTTCTGTCTCCATTTGAAATAAAAAGAAGTAGTTTTTGTAAGATAGGGAACATTATGTTTTGATTTCATGCCCTTATGTATAGTTGCATGTTGCTTTGGTTTCATTTGTTAGTATTTAAAATCCGTTTCATTATTAAACACGGGAAGTTGAGACTGGTGTTTGTGCACACACCAGTACAGCCAGCAGCCACTGCACCAGACGAAGGACCTCGACTTTGGGGATTAGAGTTCTCGAGGAAAGTGTTTGGACCTTTTTTTTTTTTTTCTTTTTTTTTTTAAGTTTTCCACATTTTGTTATGTTTTTAACTCATCTTAGGATAGAGTCAATTATCCTTTTTTTCTCTCATCAATCCCCAAACAATGCTCCACAATGACAAAGCAAAAACAGGTTTTGGAGTGTTTTGTTAATTTATTAAAAATAAAAGACTTAAACATCCCAATTACAGAAGTATTCAGACCCTTTGTTGTGACACTTGCAGTAGAGCTCTGGTGCGTTCTACTGGTGGTCCTTGAGATGCCTGTCCAACTTTGTACAAGGAATTAATTCAAAAGAAAAAACAAATGCACCAATCTATCTATAGATGCTGATGGTGTCAAAAAAAATGTGCTTAAACCCTTGAGAGAGCATTATGTTAAGGCACAGTTAAAGGGAGCAACACAAGACATTTTCTGCTGCATTGAAGGTTCCCAGGAGCACATTTGCCTTCATCGTTCTCCAATGGAAAAAAAATTGGAACCCTCAGCAGGCTTCCCCAGATCTGTCCCCCAACAAAGCAAACCAAAAACCCAAAGATCACTGTGAAAGACATCCACAGTCCCTTTGTGATGCAGGACGACAGAAAGATAACGAATGATGCAGCACTCAACCAATCAGACCCCATAAAGTGTCCAACGTGACAGAAGCCATTCCCTACTAAAACACACATGACAACCTGTTAGGATTTTACCAAAAGCTGCCTGACGGAGTGCCGGAGCAGGAGAAGCAGAATCCTCTGGTCTGATTGAACAAGCATCAGCACATCATACCATCCCTGGAACCAGCACGGCGGTGGCAGCATCATGGTGTGAGGATAAATTTCCATGACAAGAACTGGCAGGCGCTGCAAGGTGGCTCGGTGTTTAGCATCGTTGCCTCGTAGCTCGAAGGTCGCTGGTTCACATCCCGGTGAGGAGGGCACCCGGGAACTTTCTATGTGGAGTCTCCATATTCTCCCCGTGCAGCGTGGGTTCTCTCCGGGTTCTCCGGCTTCCTCCCACACACTCCAAAAACATGTTGAGATTAATTGGTGATTCTAAATTGTCCGTAGGTGTGAATGTGAGTGTGCTTGGTTGTCTGTGTCTAAGTGTAGCCCTGTGATAGACTGGTGACCTGTCCAGGTGTCCCCTGCCTTCACCCTGAATCAGCTGGGATAGACTCCAGCCCCCCGTGACCCTAGTGAGGATTAAGCGGTGTATAGATAATAGATGGATGGATATATGATAGAGAAATATAGAGCCATCTTGAGTTCAAACCTTTTCAGTGCTCAGGTTTACATTACAACAAGATAACAATTCAAAGCACAACATGGGAGTGGCTTTGAGAGTCCTGTAGTGGCCCAGCTAGAATCAAAACCAGACCTGAATCAAAACCAGCAGACCAGGAGAGACCTGAAAATGGCTGTGCATTGGAAGAAACCTCCAAGAGAGACATAGCAGGTTTGAGGGATTCTTCCCATGAAGACTTGAGGCTGTCATTGCTGCCGAACGGTGCTTTAACCAAGTACTGACTGAAACGTCTACATACTTACTGGATGTAAGATGAATATTTTAGTCTTCTGTTTTCCATAAGCGCTGTACACTGGGCAGGTGGGAGCTCTTTACAGCCTCTATTATACCAATTTCTGCCACTTTACCAGTTCATACCAGTTTGACTTGTGGGGTCCAGAGTCTGTGTTTGTCTATTGCATCATTACTGCTACTATCAACAAGTCTGAGCTGTTTTCTTAGGTTGTGATTCTGTTCATAAAAAAATATTTACTAAGCACCTGTCAGGAGCTTTGGGAATGTTCTCAAAGATCTATATTTGAGTCAGACAGAAATATAGTAAAACAAAACAAACAGCAACTTGAAATTAAAAGTGTTTCATTAAGCTTTTGCCTCCTTCCAGGCTGCTCTGTTGTGGCTCTTGGTGAGACTGAGAAGCAGCCTTAGTAGCCGTCTTTGTAATTACATTTACACCCGCATGCAGCCTTCCGTTTCGTTTCCCTCCCCCTTAGGAGATTGGCTCAAAGTAATTTGTCAAATGTGATAAGGCAGTGGTCGGCGCAATTAAGAAAGTGTGGCATTAGCTGGGATTTGTTGTGAGTCTATATAGTGAGCGGCGAGCGCAGAGCTGTTGCTCCTTCACACAATGGGCCAAGCTGCTACTCTGCCTTGCAGGAGAGGAGAGTCTTATGTTACAGAGCTGTACGAGTGGTTCAGGTAAGATTTTCATTTGGCTTTCAAATTTACACCGAAAAGCTTAATTAGGTAGCTCCTTGGTCTCTGTGTATTCAAGGATAACGAGTTTGTTAGTGAAATGAATGAAAGAGGAGAGGCAGTGTTTAAGAGTCCTGTGTGAAGTTCAACATGCAGAGCAGCTCAAAAAGCACTTTTTTTGGTGTTAAAACATCCAGGAAATACACTACTAGTGCAGTCTTTATATATATATATATATTTATATAGTAAGTGTCTCTCTGGTCCATTTATTTCCTTGGGTGAGCATTAGAATAAACTCCTGCCCCTACTTTATTTCCATGGCTACACATTGCTGATTAGCTCCACTCTGCCATGATGCAGCTAATTGGTTCAAAATCATTTAGCCTAATTGTCTTTCCTTCATGCTGCAGGGTTTAAGCAAGATTTCAAACACATGTAATCTCCACAGGTTGGGGATGGGTTGGCCTTAATTCTCTTAATTCTCAATTTGAAAGACGCATTCCCTCTTGCTGAACCCTCACCCGAACCGCCTCTACAAATGAAGCTGTCATTTCCTGTGTTCTTTGTGACAGAAAGTTTATCAATGAATGTCCAAGTGGGCTGATCACTCTTCATGAGTTTCAAAGGCATTTCTGTGACGGAACTGTGGGCAGTGAGTCAGCTGAGTATGCAGAGCAGATTTTCCGCACGTTGGACAACAATGGGGTAAGCTAAGAACTTTGAATGGGTTTACACAGTCATGAATGTGGAGGCAATACTTTATCTAACAATGCGTCATCAAGCTGTTAATCTGGAGCTTTTCTTTAGGATGGGGTGGTGGACTTCAGAGAATACGTCGTGGCCATCAGCATGCTCATTGAAGGCTCAGCCGTTGAGAAGCTGTGCTGGTCATTCAAGCTCTACGACAAAGACAGAGACGGAGCCATTACAAAGGGCGAGATGCTGGAAATCATGCAGGTGCCTGTGCACAAAGAAAAAAAAAAAATCCCAGAGGCTGCATATTTCAATCCAGCTCAACTGGTGTGTGTGTGTTTCCTTGTGTTGGCAGGCTGTTTCTAAGATGAGTGTAGCTGCTGCTTTAACCAAACCCAACCCACTCACAGCTGAAGAATGCACCAACAGGATATTTGTGAGATTAGATAAAGACAATAACGGTGAGGAAACGATTTTCCCTCTCTGCTTGCAATCACGGTGCAGTGTTGTTTCGACTTGGAACCCAAATGCATCAGTCAGGACACAACACTGAGGATGTGTTTTTCCTGTTAGTGAATTGATCTCATGTGGTTGAAGAATATGTTCTTGTGAAAGAAGGTAATTATACCAACCTGATAGCTGCAAATCATTTCTCGTAACACCTGCAACAACTCAAACAAGGATATAACAAATTGAAAATGTGAAAATAATGCTAAAGTTTAGGAGGTGTGGCAGGAGCTTCAGGGTGGTAGTTCGTTGTGTAGTTTATATTTGTACTGGTGATAGTTAACTCACATTGAAAACTATAGATCTCTTGCTAACTAATGCCAGCCCTTGGAGCCAAACATGGAGGGAACAGAATCAAATGATATTAATCGACTCTGTCCTCTGCTCTTTGTCTCTAATTACTGCCTGCCCTTGTTATGTCTGCAGCCATCATCACTCTGGAGGAGTTCATAGAGGGAGCGCTGGATGATGATTGGATCAGAGAGATGCTGGAATGTGACCCCAGCACGGTGAAGGTGGAGAGGCCCTTGAGGAGGGACAGCGCTTTGGGGACTGATGGTGAACCTGAAGTGGGGTAGTCCTGTACTCGCTGGGTGGGGAGGAATGAACCGTTGTTTCCTGATTTCTTCATGTTGTTTCATGAATTCTTTCTTTGCTGGATGACTTCATAGTTTTTTGATCATTTCGATTATCCTCTTAAAATAAATGAGATTTGACATGACCTACTTGTGTTGTATTATTAAATACACATTTGTGGCCAGATTAACTTTCCAGCTTTGCCGGTCTTCAGACATTTTTTTTTTCCAGTTGCTCTTTGTGGAGGTGTTGAGTTGCTTTACCTTGCTCTTTAAAATGCTCCAGAGGTGTTCTACTGGTTCAAGTCAGGAGACACACTTGTCCAGGTCATAGTTTTAACCTTTTTTTTTTTTTTTTTTTTTTTAAATCTAAACAACTTGTGTGATTTTGGCAGTGTACTTTGGATTGCTATCATACTGAAATACTTCTTTTATACCAAGATTCGGCAGACTGGGAGTTATCTTGCCAGTCAGTATCTTGATATATTCACAACCTGATAATGGAATACTGGGCATTAAACTGTACTATTACACACAGCAATAAAATCTTGCACATAAAATTAAAATATAACACAATATAATAAAAAATTGCACATTAAGTGTAAATGTTGCACCTGGATATTAAATATTCCATCCATCCATTATCTATACGCCGCTTAATCCTCACTAGGGTCGTGGGGGGCTGGAGTCTATCCCAGCTGACTCAGGGTGAAGGCAGGGGACACCTGGACAGGTCACCAGTCTATCACAGGGCCACACTTAGAGACAGACAACCAAGTACACTCACATTCACACCTACGGACAATTTAGAATCACCAGTTAACCTCAGCATGTTTTTGGACTGTGGGAGGAAGCTGGAGAACCTGGAGAGAACCCACGTTGCACGGGGAGAACATGCAAACTCCACACAGAAAGATCCTGGGTGTCCTCACCAAGATGCGAACCAGTGACCTTCTTGCTGCGAGGCAGCGATGCTAACCACCGAGCCACTTTGCAGCCCCAGAATTATATATTACACATGAAATGTTGCACATGAAATTGAAGTATTATACATTATAATTAAGTAATGCACATGAAATAGAACTGTTGCACCTGAGATTGAACTATTCCAATATTGTGGAACTGATATTGCACAAACATGGATATTCAGATTTAAGGGTTATTCGTGACTTTTACTCCTCAGCAGTTTTGCTACTATATTGTAATATAGTTTGTAATACATTGCAGTATTTTAGAATATTACTTTCTTTATTTGGACGGGACACTGCATATTAATGAACGTACAATCTCAATAGTTTACACAAGATTGCAGTAAATACACCGGATTTAGCACAATTAACCGATTTCCATCTGTTGTCCCACACATAAGAGAAAAACATGCAGGGATACAGACATATAAACAAATAAAACAAAAACAAAACAACAATAGTAAAACAAAGACAATGATGGTACATTAATTCAGACTGGGATAAACCTACCCTAATGTGCTGCTATATCAGTAAAGTGCTTTCTAGGCATAGTCTGTCACTAACGTGCCTGATTTCCTCAAGGTTTTTTCAGGATACCTGGTACTTCCTGCACCACTCACACTGCTAGACCACATGGTGTCGCCTGCGCGCTTGTTTAACTCCGACACACCAGACTTTTGAGGAATATGCTGCGTTCGGGTTACTACAAAAAAAAATCCGAAATGTTTCCAATAATATGGACATATAGGAAGATATAATATCACAACAGCTGTAACTGGAAGCGACTGTTGCTTATAGGTATTCCTGGTTACTTTAAATAAACTAATAAATGCAGCTGCGCCTCATCGCGCAGTGTTTGGGTCCTGTGAGTTGGTGACGTTAACAAGGAATTTCATAGGAAGCTCCCATTTCCCATTTTTGACGCGCTACCTTGAACGCGCCGGGACTCCCATTTTCTGAACGGTTCCTGCTCCCCGGGCCAATCCGGGCCGAGCCAGGCCGGAGCAGGGCGGGATTTTCCAGGCATGACGTCCCAAGTTTTCCAGCGGCCCTGTCACTTCGACATCATGGCGTAGCGATGTGGACGGTCGGGGGGTAGCAGCTACTGCTGGGAGAAGTTCACAAACCGAGTCCTGGGGAGTTTTGTAAATAACCAAAGCGGAGGGAACGAGCGAACGGAAATATTGGATTTCTTCGAAGTGGAGTTTCGGTAAGTGAGTCCGCTGAGATTTTTGTTGTTTAGTCTGTGATTTATTCTTTAAAACCTTTCTTTCTTTTTCTTTTCTTTTTTTACTCAAAGTTAGCAAACAAACTGCTGCTGTGTCTCGCGCAGATGGACGTGCACGTTTTCTCTCGGTACTATCGTTTAACGGTCGTTTTTAGCTTCTTTTTTTTTGCGATTTACTGTAAAAACAGCCAAATAAAACGACACCTGAGGCTTTTGAGGCACTTTTAAGAAGGATTGGTCTTTTCAGTTACCGGTCAGTTTGGTTAAATGTCACTTTTTTTTTTTTTTTGGACGGTTAGAAAAAGTTGATAGCAAGTGTTCGCGAGCGCTGAAATTGTAGCTGAACAAATGCTGTTATATGAAACAGATAAATGAACATATCAGCCTGGAAAAGTCAGTCTGACTTGAGTTTATGACTTGGCCACATCTTCAGACTTCACCAGACGCTGCGGTTAGTCTCTCTGTGCCTGAAGCTACCTCTTTTTTTGCATAAACTAAACCTCGTCTGGTTTGCTGTTGCCTTGTCGTGGTGCTGACTTTTGCTGTTTAGCTTCCACGATGTTCTCCAAAGTGACCCAGACTGTAAAGTTTACTACATGAAGTGGGGTTTTTCTGTCTTCTTGTTGTTGGTGTTTTATAGCTATGAAACCTGATCAGTTGTTGTATTACCCTCAAGTCGACCTCTAAAACTGTTTGGTCTCCCTTTTCTGCTGCTTTCCAAAACAACACAATGCCAGATGCTGCCATCAGTTCTCACCAGAGAGTTTGGTTTTGAACATTCCTCCCTCTGCACTGCATTACATTTAAGGGTGGCATTTATTGTAAATTCTTTTTTTAAATCACATAATTATTAACCCCAGTAAGGGAAACTCCCAGGGCACTCATTCAAGCTCCTTCACTGCAGCAAAAAAAATGCAAGGAATTTCTAAAGGAAGAAAGCTGAACATGTCTGCAAAACAGATTTTTCTGATTTAAGTGGTGCTGGATTAGTCTTGTACACAACCAGACAACTTTATGTAAACCTTCACCTGTAACATAACCAGCCCTCAGCACCACGTGTGCACGATTCAGTGTTGCATTTCATTGCATTTGCATCGATGTCCAAGACGAATAACTTCTCAGTCAAGTGGAGGTACACGTTGTGCAGCGGCGTGTAATATGAAAGGAATGTGCACTGCTGTCCAACATAAATGAAATTCTGCTACGATCTGGTGCATACATAGTGGCAGGAAAAATTCATGGGAGATTTTATCACATGAAAGCTCCGCATTTCAAAAACTAAATTTCCATCTTTTGTTCACTGTGTTTACATTGCATTGCTCATTGAACTGGTGCCTTTCAGTTTGTTTTTCTTTACTTTTATTTCCAGCTGCTCTATTTATAGAGAAAGGTCTCCCTCTTCTTTACACACATCTTGTTTTCATATAGGCCTTGTTGTATGGTGGTGTAAAATTAGTGATGATGTATTCTGCCCGCTCACTCAGGTTGGAAATAGCTGCAGGTTATTCCAGAGCAGCGTCCCGCAGACGGCCAGTCGTGTGTACACCCAGTGAATCACTGGACACGCAGCCTTCTTACCACACTGCTTCAATGTCATTCATCTGTAAACGTGGAGACATGACATCAGCGTAGGTCACAGCAGACAGTTTTGTCATAGTGTAACTACGTTTGTAACACAGTCGTGACTCGATAATCCAACACTAAATGTAAAACCTTCTTGTATGTTGGATAGCAAGGCTGTCGGATTGTCAAGACGGAGGTCGAGATACAAGGAGGGCTTGATGCTGGAAGGCTCATTTGTTGTTAATATTCATTGTTATACAATAACTAGTTGGGCTGCCCCGAATAGCCCTTTCTGGGCTCAATTAAAGATGAATATCCGAATATTCGGTGTGGTCGGGGCAACACTTCCACCCTGGGGAAGCGCTCCGACGGGGTGGAAGTGGCCGGAACGCACAGGCAGTATTTAGCTGCTGATGCCAGTTTAGGATAGCAGTCCCAGTTCTGTTTCCACCATCAGCGGTGGAGGAGTGGTTTTTACGGTCCACCATTACCATCCATGTTTACTTCCGTAAACAATGAGCACGCTCGCTGCGTGTGATGTCTTCGTGTCCTCGTCTGTGCATGCGGGACACTTTTGGGTCGTATGAAGTTCACACAGCAGATCACATACAAGTCGCATTTAATTGGAAATGTGAACGAACTCGGATTTCACAAAATATCCAAATCGAGCATTAAGTCCTGCAGTCTGAACATAGCCAATGTGTCGGATTGTTCAGTCAGATAATACGCCGTTAAGGCTATTTTTAATAGGTTCAGTTCGTTTTTCCTAAAAACACGTCGGATAGCAAGGTTTAGGATTGTTAAGGGTCAGATTATCGAGTCACGACTGTATCTTGTAAATGGTACATCACATATGGTTAGAGCTTAAATACACCTCATTGATAGAGAAGCAGTGACTGTAAAGCAGTTTAATACTAAACAAAGCATGTTGATTCCATATTTTGATGCCCTTAAGCCTTTCCTAAGGTTTTCAGTGTAAAATAGGCTGTTCCCTGTCTGAGATAAAACACAACGAGGTGTGCCAGACAGAGTTTAGGTTTTGTCATGGAAACACTGTGTGCAGGTGAAGAATGAGTCAATGAGGCCTGCATGAGTCAAAACATAGAAAGTGTCATTATGCGGAGAGGCTTGGTTGTACTCCGTCATGTCCGTGGAAATCTTCACAGATAAAAACACAACAAGTGAAGCAAGCTGCTGTGTGAGCTATGTTGGGTTCGTGCATTCCTTTGTCTCCTTGTCTTTTTACCACCATGGCAACTCATCTCAACCCAGGCTGTTAAGTCAGTTGCATTGCAGCTGTAAACTCTCACCCCTCAGAGACAAGTGACCCCGAGGCCTCTGTTTTGTTTTCTGTTTCCTGTGGGACTGAGGAATTACGAGATCTTCTGTATTTATACCAAGAATACTGGAGCAGAGTGTCCAGATAGGATGGGTTATGATGGCTCTCTTCGCCTAAAGGGTCCAGAGCTGAAGAAAAGCAATTATAGCGGTCCACTCTCCCCGTTGTATTCATTATTCTCTGCATGTCTCCATGAATTACATGGCTGTTTTCACCAAAGGGCATGACTGCTTTCTGAATGTGTTTTTTTTTTTTTCTTCTTCTTTTGCTTTAGTTTCGAGGCTCTGAACAGTATGTTTGGAGGCAGGTGTTGTTGTGAGGACCATGTGTACTGTAGCATTGCGATGCACTTTTTTTTCCTCTTTGTCCTCTCATGCCTCTCAGTCAAAACACCCTGCTACGATGAACAATAGCCCTCTCTGTGTGTCTTATGGTTGGTGTTAGTGGTGCTTATAGAAAGACAAGACAGTGAGACTTTGTTTTTCAGAGCGATGCATTCTTGTTGGGATTTTTGAGATGTCTCCTTTGATAGAAAACTTGCACAGATGGGGTATATACTTAACGGCAAATACAGACGTGTCCCTCCCTGATTCTCTTTTTAATCCGTCATAAAATAAAAGCACACTTAAGCTAAAATGATTAATCCAATCCATTGACCGAAAAATGAATCAGATTATCGTTCCAGCCATTTTCTAAGCAACAGTGTCGGTCGTTGTGCCAGCTGCTGCGATATGACGATTTGCTGCTGGTCTTTGTCATATATGATAGTTAACTGAATATTAAAGGTTAATTACATATATTATTATTATAGTAATCAAGAAAACAATTATTAGTTGTAGCCTTAAAAACATTCCCGTCCGAAGCCTTTGTTTTGTAAAGACGGCGTTGGCAAAGTCACCTTGTGCGCTTGCTAGACAATTCTCTTGTGTTTACAAACCACGGAGGCTTCCCAGGACTTGAGGACAGGGTGCACTTCTCTGTAATTAGGCATTCTTTGTGCTGGACTCCCTGTCCATCGTAGATCCGGGACAGAACCGTGGAAATGCTCAGACAGGGTCGTCTTACACTTGTTTAGCTGACACATGGACGGCAGGTTTCAAAGCAGCGTGTCTGGTCTTGGCCTGATGAGTTTGAAGTATGTTTGCTGAAAGCCATGTGTTAACCTTACCCACATTTGCCTTTCTACCGTGAAAGAAAACCTGACTCAGGTTTTTGAAGCCCTGCAGGCTTTCATTCCACTTTCAGTCATCACAATCCAAACTTTGTTAGCTGCTGGAGGATGTTGGATTTAAAGTATTTTGTTACTGGAGTGTAGTGAGTTGTTTTTTTTTCCTGCCCTCCTTGTCACTCTTTATTTATCTAAATGGTTATTTTTCTTTTGTGCTTCTTTTTAATGTCATGTCTGTGTCCCTCTTGCAAAAAAAAATCAGGACAAGCAGCTACTGTAGATTGCCTGAGAGGCGCATATTTACCCAAATGCAGAACTTTACTGCTGGAAACCACTCAGCAGTTTACTATGGAGCTGACTGATGGCATGCTGGTTCCTCTCATCTCCCGTCAGCCTGCTGTGTGTTGCGATGAATCGTATGTTTTAGTGCATGCTTATTTTACACATAATGGAAAATGTGACCACAGAAATGCTGAAATAACAGTGCTAGGTCTGTGGGTGGTTTCCATAAAGTTTGAAAATGGTGCTACGTCCCAGTGTCGGGCACTCCCAGGATTTGAGGCAGCTGATTAAAGGAAGAGGTGTGTGTGTGCGTGCTCGAGTGCAGATTAGTGCCTCTATATTCATGTTTAAGCGTGCATGAATATACAGCAGTGCCTTTTGATTAAACGCTCACAGATAAAGGTGCTGCTGTGTTGTTTGGGCAGATGTCCAGGACTGGGACACTAAAATGTATCTTCACTCTGCTCCAACAAAGTGTCCAGTGTCTGGTTGGCAGGACATTCAGTGTGCCAATATTTAAAGTAAATGGCCTGATTGATATTCTGAAATGCATTATTCATTAGTCGTACACTGACAACGTCTACATAAGATCTGAGCGCAAGAGAATAAGATCTTTCAGCTGTTTATGTTTGTCGTTTTTAAGCTGACGGAGACGCAGGTTATCATGTAGCGCTCAGCTTAGCCGTCAGCCAAACCCAGCTCACAAACCTGGTATTTTACCAGCCAGAGAGCTTTTTTAGGCTTGAGAGGAGCAGTTGCAGCCTAATTTCTGGGTGGGAACAGTTTTTTGTAAAGACTTGCTTAATGCCAGCGTTCCTGCACTCCTTTGCCTAGAAAGCTGAACACCACTATGACTGCTTTGCTGATTTTTGTCCTCTTTGTTGATATTCACATGTCAAGCACACCGACCAGCAGCTGCAATTACTTTTTTTTTTTCTCCTGCAGACTAGACTAAGATCATCAGAGCATGCAGCTGGTTTAGTAAATTCCTTCATGTTTTATGTTAACTTCCTTGTTTTCTTTGCATTACTTGTGGAATCCTTTGAATCTCCGTCTTATTTGACTGAGATTCAAAGGATTCCACGACCGGAAAGTACTTTGGCTCAACAGCTGTGGCTTTAAATGAATTAAATAAAGATAGCTGGACCTAACTCGATTGCAGAAATGTTATTTGAATGCGCTGCTTTATGACTTTTTAACGTGGTTTCATTGCTCCTTAAAGGTAAATCAGTGACTGAAGATGATGTCCGATGCCAGCGACATGTTGGCCGCCGCCCTGGAGCAGATGGACGGCATTATAGCAGGTAAAGCTCTCCAGCAGCATTACTCATCAGCATTTTATCTGGACTTTTTAGGAGTTAAAGCAGGTATGTTATGAGTCCTTTTTTATATAGTTGTGCCAATGGATAAAGCAACACAGATACAGCCCTTTCTAGGCTTAGTCAACACTGATAAGACTTTTATCTATTGTCTTGTTATGGCTTGTTGCAGAGCTGACATTGTAGACGGATGTCATGTGATATCTGGCACTCTCATGTCTGTCAGGGAGATTTTATCATTTTTTCTCTACTCCTTAAGGCCATGTGGCTCTAGGCCATGTTTAGCCATGGTTCAGTCACGTTTTAAATTCATACGCATACCGTTTGTGTTTTGTAAAAATGGACTATTTAACATATTCAGTCCAGAGTGTGGTGTCCCAAGAGATTTTAGAAATGCTGGATGTGGCTCCAGAGGATCGAATGGTTGTCTTCAAATAACGTTATTATTTATTACAATCCAGCCTGTGATAGCACACTTTAATTTTACAATAATGTAAGTATATATTAGATGTATTCCTTGTGTGCCACAGTGAATTGTTTCTATGCCTGCTGTAATCACTGAGAGCATGAGCCACAGAATGTTTCATTGTCTTCTCTGTACTATTAAGATCAGCACTGTAACTCAGTTAAACCCGTCAAAAATAATTACAATGGGAATTATGTGATGCTTAAATCTGTGTCTATCTTTAGGCTCTACTTCCTCTTAATATTTTCTTCTCTCCCGTTGTGCTTCTTTGCCACAGGCTCCAAAGCTCTGGACTACTCCAATGGTATATTTGACTGCCAGTCACCTACGTCCCCGTTCATGGGTAGCTTGCGGGCGCTTCACCTTTTGGAAGACCTGAGAAGTGTCCTGGAGTTGATGGACACAGAGGAAAGGGAGAGTCTACGCTGCCAGATACCTGATTCCACAGCTGACAGCCTGGTTGAGTGGCTCCATGGTCACCTGGTGAGAGCCGTATATGTTGAAAGAAAGACACAAACATGCTATATGAGTCTATAAGATCTTTAAAATAACAGTGTTGGTGACACTCGATAGATTTGGGGAGATATGTGGCTCAGGTTGGACAGTTTCCTAACAGAAGATCATGAAAAAAAAAAGTCACTCTGACCTCTTTTCAGTCATCATCAGAATAGTGTAGCCTCAGGGCGGATCACTTTCACTGTCACGCACAACTGGTTTATCTAGACACTTACACAAAAGATATATAATAGCTCTCGTGTTGCTTTTTTACTGCATGAAGGCTTCAGTTCGCTTTGAGATTTACATTGACATCAGTGTAAGCGGCGGTATCACGGAAGACATTTTCTCTGTGATTTGTGAACCGGTTTGATTCTGATAAATCTGGTTCTGTGCGCTACATTAAATTTCTGAATGCAGAACATTGTGAGCAGACAGTCCTGTGTGCAATGATACAACTGACTTGTTAGCTGAGGGAAAACACGACTGTCCTGTTCTGCTGAGTGCTCTGGGAATGCAAGACAAATTGCTGGTGTTGTCATTGTTGCAGCCAGCGTGCAGCGAAGGAACACGCTGACATCTTGGGAATCAGAGTCGTGTTTGGGAGAGTGATGGGCTGCGGGCCAGGCAGAGTTTTGTTTTTGTAATGCTGTAACTCTCTCTCTGTGTACAGCAGTGTGAATGTGAGCTTTCTTTTCATCCATGTAAGGTTTTGTTTGTGCAGCGTGAAGTAGTGTAGCCAGTCACACTCGGATGTGAAGAGCTTAATCTGAGAGTGTTATTTAGAAACTTCACGGTTTAAAGGATCGTCTGAATTAATGAACCTACCTGTACCACTCTGCACTCCAGAGGCTATAAAACAGTACCTGCTATAATTTAGTTTGATCCATATTTTTTCTGTCCTTGCAGTCCAATGGGCACATTTCTTTGAGTGGAGGCGACCACTACCAGGAAAGGCTTTCCCGACTGGAGAGCGATAAGGAGTCTCTGGTGCTTCAGGTACCCACTGAGCAATTCATATAATTTTACCAGTGCCTGCCACAAAGGTTTAAACCATATAGATATGAAATGTCTTTTTGAAACTGTCGCCTTGGTTCCTTGCAGGTGAGTGTGCTGACAGACCAGGTGGAGGCTCAGGGAGAGAAGATTCGGGATCTGGACGTATGTTTGGATGAGCACAGGGAGAAACTCAACGCCACTGAGGAGATGCTGCAACAGGTGTGTGTGGGTGCTTTCATGTGTAATAAGGGCCACATTGTTTGCTCATAAGGGCCTCATCATAATGAAACCTAAACAGGGTGCACATGTGTGGGGGTGGCGCTGGAACATCTGAGTTCATGTCCTGTTGTTAGTAAGCTTCTACTGTTGTTGGATAAATGCAACCTCAGCAGTGTGCTTCTATGTCTAGTCTACAGATATTAGGTGTAGAAGAGGTTTCTCCTCATACTGCTCACCGCTTTCTGAGTCCGTGTATTAACAGCAACAATGCCAATACTACTAGTGTTGTTTTGTCTGCCAATAACGAGTCCTTTGCAGCCAAAAGGTTTTGTGTTTTTGTTTTAGACCATCTTCGTTTGTCATTGTAGGAGCTTTTGTGTAGAAGTGCACTGGAGACCCAGAAGATCGAGCTGATGTCTGAAGTGTCCAACCTCAAGCTGAAGCTGAACGGCATGGAGAAGGACAGGCTGGACTTTGATGATAGATTCAGGGACAGCGAGGTACATGAACTAATGCCTTGAACGGGAATCCCTGCTGCTTCATTTCTGTCTCTCTGAGCAAACACACACACACACACACACACACACACACACACACACACACACTCTGCCTCACACTTGCTAAACAAACATTCATCCGTGTTGTCTAACATCTGTGTGCGAGAGAGTCTTATTTTATCGTCAGTCTCAATTTCTAGCTTGTGTGTTAAGCTGGAAAAAAAAGTCTGAAAATTTACTACACCTCATGGAAGTGTCAACATTCACTGAACTAGTGATAGAGCTGCAGTGCTTGTTGTGATTATAAATGAAAGACTCACAAAGTAGTTTACTGTCAATGTATTTTTTTCCTTTTTACTGTATTTGGATTTACTGCCCTCCAGTCAAAAGCTTTTTACAGATTAAACTGTCAACCATTTGTTTACTGGAGACGGGGAGATATCTGCTCCCAGATGAACCATGCAGAATGCTTGGAAAGCTTTCAAACACGTCATGTTATTGTTGCAGCAGTGCGGTCGTCTCTTCCACCCCACTGGAACAAAAAGCTGCTGTCCATGTTCCGCCTCACAGCACATAAATCAGTTCTTTTCTACCAGCAGCTTCCTCTCATTTTATCACTGCTGCTTTGAAGCACTTGCTCTCGAAAAGAATTCCCCCCAAACGTATCTGGAGATGCTTAATAGAGCTTATCTTCACCGTACCAGTTTGCTGATTTAAATCAAATTTATAAGATGTAAAAGGTGAATGCCATATAAGAAGACTTTAACTTTTCACCTGCCATCATGAACTTTGTTGTTACACCATCACTCTGTGACGTGTACTTTATGTTTGTTTCAGGATCTGATCCTTGAAATTAATGAACTGCGGTACAGATTGACAGACCTGGAGAGCGAGAAACTACAGTACGAAAAGAAACTTAAATCTACAAAGGTGAGTTGTCACGGGGCTCTTCTCTGGCTGTTGGTTTCCAGGAGTTGTCTTCTGCAGCTAAACAAACTGGTTTTCGTACTGAACCCCTCTTGCTGTTGAACAATTTGGGTAACTTCTGGAGAAAGTCATTCAGCCACTGTTTTGTCTCTAGATTACTGTAGCTCATGTTCACCTGTTGTTCTTTAGCATAAGTCAAATCAAAACTGCCATCGACTCTTTATTTGCTTCTGATAATACCTTCGATTGGGATTTATTCGTTTAATTAAGGATTTAGTCAGATTTAGAGATTCTGGTGGCTGTGTTAAGGTTTGGAATTGAGTTACCTATAAATGTTATAACCCCATTTAGTCTCTAGGATGCCTTATTCATCTGTCGTAAGTGTTGAAAAGTCTTTGTCTCATCTTGGCTAAACTTAAAGACAAATTGCATCTTTACAGTTTTTATCCACAGAGTTTAAAACTGCACATTAATTGTAACGAGTTTCCTACTTTTAATGTGCTTTACAGTCTAAATATCTTTGGTTGAACTGTGGATATTCCACCTTCTTTACCTCTTTTATCTTCACACCTTCTCGCATCTCTATTTTCTTTTCTTCCTCGGTTTGCCTCTCTACTGCTAGTCACTAATGGCCAAGCTTTCTAGCCTGAAAATCAAAATGGGCCAGATGCAGTATGAGAAACAGAGGAGAGAGCACAAACTCCAGGCTATGAAGGTTGGCTTCTCTCAGGATGATTGTTGTGCTTGCTGTATGATTATGGTTTTTGACCTCTCCCTTTGGCTCCTCTTCTGTTTTTCTTTATTTATTTTTGAGGCCAAAACTGGCTTGCTGCACTTTTCTTTTTTTAATCTTTTTTTTTGGTAAAATGATGTCACTTTTTTTTTTTTTTGCAAACAATGAACTCACTTAATTTACTTAACCATGCAATACAGTCAAATGTAAAAAAGTCAAATGCAGTCAGAAATACCACTTCCTCAAGTCTGCATCTACAAAGCACTAGTTTCAGCAAACACTCACATTTTTGAAACCACAGGTATGCTTTAATTTGGGGTTATTTTTTTCTAGAGTTGGCAGAGTTCTGGCTTTCTGTGCTTTTCTTTATCCCTCTTTACACTTGTCCCACTGATTTCCTTTTTTTTCTGACCCTCTCTATTAAAACCTCCAGTTTAATGTGTCCGTCTCTGTGCCTGATACCTGTTCTGATCACTTAAACATGTCTTCTCTATAATGGCTTGTATATTTGTTATTACCTGAGCCCTCCCAGACGTCTTACCACCCACCTCACATACCCTTCGAGCAGGTGTGGCTTGCGTCCCCGTACGCCACGTCAGCGTCTGTGAACCTTTGTGTTGTGGTTTGTTTGTGGTGTTGAGTTGGGGTGGGGGGAGGTGATGTCAGCGCGGAGGAAACATTCTCACCGTCGTCCCCTGTTTAACAGGAGGAGCTCGCCATTCTGAGGAGGCAGCTGGAGGGCAAAGACGGAGAGATGAGGAGGCTACAGGATGAGACGGGCTTCAAAGCCTTCTCCCCAAGCGGTGCAGATCCTGCAGAGAGAGGTGGGAAAAAGGCAGTCAAATCAAAAGCCTCACTGAAGACCAGCATGCCTGATGTTTAATGTCTCTAAAGCCCTTTTCAGACATGGGATCCTTAACATTAGTGGTTTCACCTGATAAACTGACGGCATTAGTCTTTTAGACGCTGGTCGCTTTAATGTTCCTCACTGCTTCATTCAGATGTTCTCAGGACCACAGTACATGTGCAATATTTGTCATAAATGTGAGATTGGATTGGACGTCAAGGGATATAGAATACATAATAATACACTTATCGTAAAAGACTGAATCTAAACTACTAGCAGGCTGGTCAAACTGTCCAAATAAGTAGTTTAGTTTATTCATGATTTCCTAAACACTGAAAATTCTGTTTGAGGATAATTTAACTACTTTACTAGCTGTAGAATCATAATGTTGTGATGGAGCTTTGGACTCAAGGATGGCCGCTATATAACAGGTGATTTAACCGTAGCCTCTAAACTGTGACTCACTGTGACAGCTCATACTGTCTCATACAAAGAAAAGTACACGGTTACTTGCTCCTGATCCATCCCGTCTCCATGTTGGAGATAATTCATAATTAGATATAAAAATGAAACAACTGCTGTTGTTCCACATATGTAAATGCGTGTAGCTGTCTGTCTTTGGAGACACTCAAACTGATCCTGCGCTGCTCTTTGATGCTGCAGGTATTTAATATGCAAACAGCTGGAAGAAACAAACTAAACTTCAGCCGTGAATGTTTTGTCAGAACCTGGATTGCATTAATTATTGCTCTGTGATGTTTTTGACCTACATTCAAGCTAAATTGTCCAAAAGCCCCTAAAATAAGTCACACAGCTAGAAGTACAGTGTATGTGCCAATCTGTTAATCTGACTGCTTGCAGTTCAGACTTGTGCCGTCTTGACAGCGATACGAAGTGTTATGAGGTTCAACCTATTGAGATTGCTTTCACAGCTTGTATGAAAAAGTGAGCAGGGTGTTTGTTCGCACATGAAGCCGACATGTTCAGTTGCCATCAAATTAATGGGGTGCATGTCTGAAAGGGGCTTAATTTCTGTAATATGACTGATGGTATTATCTGTTCATAATTAGAAAAAGCATTAGGCTAAAGTTTCAATATGTTTTGTCCTGTTTAGCCTCTCATCCAGATGAAACTCTTAGAAAGAGGCTGAAAGAAAAACGTAAGGGGGGTTTTTATACTTGTGTTTATTTACTGCACTTAATGATTGCACCCACCCCAAACCCTGTTTGCATGAACGAGCATGAGCCACCTGAACTCTGCTTGTCCATTATAACCCATCAGAGTGCCAGAACCTGACCACAGAGCACCACGTCTCAGTTCAACTGTTCAACTTTTATTTGTCTGATTTTTGAATGGAACCAGTCCAAGGTCTTCCGTCCCCCTCATCCCTGTGTTTCCAATGTCCATCTAAAACAGCAGCAAGAACTGTTTGCTTTGTGTACTCAGCAGGAATGAGGAATGAACTCTGTTGTTTGTCATAACCATTCAGGCTGCTCACTCATCCTTCTGACTGATGCCCTCCAACAATACTCACCTCCTGTACCCCTCGATACCTCTCCTCAAAGTCCTCTAAGCCTTCCCCTGCTCACACCAACAGCCAGTGTGCGCCCTGCTAACCTGTTCTGTCGTCGTCCTGTTCAGTGTTGTCTGACAGTGTTTTATCTTCATGTCTTTGCCTCCATCAGTTATATATTCACTTACATAGAACACTTTCATTTTTCACTCGCAGCACACACTCCCTCACATAAAGCTGTCCAGATGAGCAGAATTAGTTAATTATAACAAGCTTTCAAAACTTTCCTGCCTCCATTGAGCACACCCATTAAACATTCACAGTGCAGTTGGAAAAAGTAAGTGAACCCTTGGATTTAATAACCTGTCAAACTTTCTTTGGCAGCAGTAACCTCAAGCAAACATTTGTGCTCGCTGTAGATCAGATTTGGGTATGTTTAGGAGCTTCAGCTTAGTGTCTGATGTGAATGGCTCTCTTGAGGTCACTCCATAGCGTCTCTACTGGGTTAGTGTCTGCACTCTGACTGGGCTACTACAAAAGGAGGATTTTCTTTGTTTGAAGCCATTCTGTAGTAGACTTACTTTGATGTTTAGGGTCATGACTGTCCTGCTGCATCACTCCACTACTGCTGAGCTGCAGCTGGCAGGCAGGCAGCCACCCTGACATGATCGTGTAAGGTACCTTACTTGGGATAAACTTGGGAATTCCCCTGAATATTGGTGAGCTGACAGCAGAGCGGAAAAACTTGATTGTTCCTCCTCTTCACCTTTACCAAGATGTTTCCATGCTATTTAGTTTAATCAAACATCAGGCAGCAGCACTGTGGAGTGTAAATATGTAGTGTCCTGCTATGAACACCAAGCTTTTCTAGTGATTTAAAAGATAATAGAGATGTTAGCCTGCTCCACTTATTCATTTCAGCCGTTAGCTGTTCCTCTGGGGTTCATTGAGCATTCTCTGTTGTGCAGTTGGAGTCATCCTTTCATCTCGACTGTTTGTCTGCATCTTTGTCAACGTCTAAAATTTGATCCAGCTTCATGCAAAAGAACATTTGTATTGTTACAGTTCACATTAGCAGGTGTTTCTAGTTAAACCTCAAAGTGTTGCTGAAGATATTTATGAGTGACAGTAGCCTGAGGGTTCACATACTTTTTCCAGGCAGTGAGTGAATAAACAGTGTTTTCAATGTAGACTTGATGATTGATGTGTTAATTGTTAAGCTGACATGTGATGCTTGTAAATTCAATGAAGATCTAGACAAATTTACGACAACTTTATACATAAATGCAGATCATTTAATTGCAGTTTCCTACCAGAGAACACATTCAGATGCCTTCGTTTTGGTTTACTTATAGATGATAAAACTGAGGGGAAAGCATGAATAGAAAAAGAGGATTACTAATGTTGAGGGTCAGTGCTCACAGGGCCTTGTCAGTGCTCTGAAAAGCGAAGATGTTCTAGTGAAGTTAAACATGTGAAGCAGTCACTCAGAAAAGGAAATTGTGCGTCAGTTCAAAGCATTCCTAAAAACAGACCACGTGGCTCGATGACAGTCAGTAATGTTGCGGCCTTTACATCGTAAACACTACACTTCTTTGTCTGAATCTTTATTTTTCATCACTAGATGTGGAAGTGCAGAGAATGAAAAAGGCAGTCGAGTCGTTGATGGCGGCAAATGAAGAAAAGGTACGTTTTTAAAGCTGTGATTCGCTTCATATTGCACCAAAAGATTCAGCTGTCTGGAAAAATTTACCTCGTTTTGCAATGAAATTGTCTTTTTATTTGCAGGATCGTAAGATTGAGGAACTGAAGCAGTCGCTTTTGCGGTACAAGAAAGTTCAAGACATGGTGATGTCGGTGCAAGGAAAGAAAGGTCGGTAAACAAACAGCATGATGTTATGTGAGTGAACATTTTTAAAACATGTAGTGGATTTTATAGGGATTTCCAGTTTTCCATAAACCCACTGATGAGATTTCTATTTATTCTAATGTCATTTATGTGTAAATGATCTTGCATCTTTATTTGGGACAAAAAGTTTGAGTTTCTTGCCAAACAGCAACTTTTCAGTTTGCCAGCTTGTTTTTGGGGGATTGTATTTGTATAGTTTTCTATATTTTAATGCATATTAAACTCTTTCTATAACAAATTTCAATTAATTTTATTTTTAGGCTTATTTTAGGCTTGTAAAATCTGTTGAGAGAGTTTACTAGAGTAGCTTTGCGTGGGTCACAGTTCAAGAAAAGTTTTGTTTTTTTTAACTTGTACTGGCCCATAATGCAGCCCCTCAGTTCATCCTCTGTTCAGAACAAGCTGTTGTAGATTCTTCTTTTATATACATTTCCATCTTTATTTGAAACGTTGACCACGTCTAATATGAACTTCCAGCATTGCAGCATATAAAGAAAGAGTATATTCGGTAAACTTAAAATTTTACAAGCCGAATTATATGGTCTCATCTAATTCATTGTGCACCTCAGAGAAATCCAAGGATAACGAGCATGTTGAGAGCCCTGGAGACGGATCCATTGCGTTCTTCTGTGCCAACTCTGTGTCTGTGGAGCCAGAAGTTATGGATGTTGAACAACTGAAACGGAAAAGCCCAGATGAGGTTTGTACAGCATAACATTACCTGAAGTGTCATCAGAGTGAAGACGGGTGTATCATATATTTAAACAACAAAGCAAATGTGATGTACATAATATCGCAAACGGTGTTTTAAAGGTGAAAAGTTGAGCGAAGATGGTTGAGAAAGTGGTTATTGGACACAAAGCTGACTGTATGTTTGTGGCGTCTTTCAGATTTCTTGGTAATGAGCAGCTGAAAAAAGTAAATTCACTTCAGTTGTATGTTTTTACCTTCTCCGCCTTCAAGCAACTTCACATCTTATTAAATTCTAAAAGCCTCAGTAAAGCACGCACACTCACAAATACCTCACATTAATTTCACACTTTGGAAATGAGTGTTGAAGGGCTTGACAGCCAATTAATTGAATAACATCGTCTGTCAGTTCTCGAAGCTCGTGTGCAGATTTCGGCCGTTCTCAAGGTAGAAAATAGAAGTAGATGTTTTAAGGCGAAATACACTTCGCATTTTTAAAACTCTTTATTTTTATCTGTCTTCTTTTCTTATTCTAATTCAAGCTGGAGAGTCTCAACGGACTGAGTGAAGAGTCTTCGCTCACACCCAGCCCGTCTGATCCAGAGCGAGTGTCGGAGTCTTCGCCAACAGATGTAGAAAGGTGAAATATGTTGGAAGGTTTTCTCTCATTTATTCCAAGTCAGTTCCAAGAGTGTAATGTAGAGAGGGGCTAATGCATTTTGTATATTAAAGATGCTGACAATTTGTACATTTTTTAATGGCACTTCTTATTCACATGATTGGGCATTTTACTTGCTCATATTCAATGTATAACTGATGTGTCTGATTTAAAGGACTTTCACTGCAGCTGATGACACCAGCTGGCACACATTTGTCTGGACCAGATCATCGGTGCATGTGGTCTGCCACATGTTTGACTTTAACACGCCATTGTCCTCTGTCTGCTAAATAGTTTCCTGTCACACCCCAGTGCAAAGTGAACACAATGGTATCTTTTCATCCGTATTAGATGTGGTGTTGCACACTCAAGTATTAAGAAATCCGACCACTTGTGGCAGAGAGTTGCTCTTCACTTACGCATAAAATCATTGTAATAGTTGTAGTTTCTAAATCATTTATACAGTCAGATTTTGCTAAAATCAAACTTTAGATGAGATCTTTAACACAAAAAAATGTAGGTTTTGTAATTACAGGATTTCTCTGGTGAAGGAAAGAACACATTTTAATTTAATAGACTAAACAAGAATCTCAAATGTTGCTGATTTATTGGGTGCTTTCATACCTGCTAGTAAATATTGCACCTATTAAGATGTAACTACATTAGGATATTGCTCTGATTGCAGTATTTTGTCTTTAGCGTTCACATTTACTTGTACATTACACCCAGTGCTCTGCTAACAGGCTGACACATGTTTTGTTCATTTGCTCCGTTCATTAATCAGAGTGTGAGGAAGTGTGTCAGGTTTACCTCTCAGTCGACGAAGTCACACGTCAGAAGAATGTGTGTAACAATGGTTTCTTGTATCCTGTAGCCTCACGCTGCCGTTTCTCAGAACCATGTGAGACAAACGTACAGATCTCAACTGAACCGATGTAAGTTTGAACTGCTGTGGTTTTGTCATTTCAGCAGCCAAGATGCCACCAAGACCGTGAGCCAGGACCACCTGGACAAGAGCAGTAATGACAAAGTAAGGACAAGTGTTATACGCTGGAAAAACTTTTTTAAATTAGACACTTCCACTTTGCTCCACAGCTTCCAGTATATTATGTGTAAATGTAGATTTTGGGGGCTGCAATGTGGATCAGTGGTTAGCACTGTTGCCTCACATCTAGAAGGTCGTCAGTTCGCGTCCTGGTGAGGACACCTGGGATCTTTCTGCGTGGAGTTTGCATGTTCTCCCCATGCAGCGTGGGTTCTCTCCAGGTTCTTCAGCTTCCTCCCACAGTCCAAAAACATGCTGAGGTTAATTGGTGATTCTAAATTGTCGGTAGGTGTGAATGTGAGTGTGCTTGGTTGTCTGTCTCCAGCCCCCCATAGTCAGGATTAAGCTGTGTATAGATGATAGATGGATGGATATAGATTTTGATAAGAGAACTGTTTCTGGTTTCTCAGAGTACAAGTGAAGAGATCCCTAAGATGAGCGATAAGCCACCGATGAGCCCCTCTGCCACATTGCCCGCCAGTACAGATGACGACAGCTTTGGCTCAAGAAAAGCTCGTTCATCTTTTGGAAAGGGCTTCTTCAAGATCCGCGGGGGAAAGAAGACCAACAGTACCCCTAACCTCGGTGAGAGCAAACCGCATGTTTTCACATCATGGTTTCCATGTTATTGTGTTTGACATTAACCTCGCTGTGGAACTGATTGGTTGTTTACTAGAGGGTGCCGATTTCTTGGAGGTTTTTCCTTCCACCGTGCATGAGTTTTTATTTTCTCAAGCCACACCCAAGGGAAACGCTATATGGACCAAGACCGTAATTTGCAGCCCACACAAACTGTGGTCCCCATTTAATTATGGAAGTATGTTTCTGTGTTGCCCTTCGTCCCGTGTTTGTGCTTTTTTGTATGTACATGTACATGTCTGTGTTCCACCTCTCCAATCCCACGATTATTTCAATCATAATGTCTGCCCTCTTGTTTTGTTTTTTTTTCTGTTGGACCCTGTCGTGTGTTGTGTACACTTTGTAACACATGAAGACCGCAGCAGGAGTGCGAGTGCGCCTATGCTAGGTACAGTATAGACTGCAAGTCCTGGTAGGGTTGCAGTAGTTCTCCGAAGAAAGCAAAGGAAACTACCGCACATATCCTATGTCCTCGTGCATCTACGCCTTGTCCAAGCTGTTTAACTGACACGTCTTTTTTTAGTACATTTCAGTAGCTGCAGTGCTTTAACATCCGCAACCTCATCACTCCCCTTTTTTGCACAAATGCTGTCTGTCCAGCATACAGTATGTTTTGTTTGCTGAGTTGCCTGCGAGCCTGCATGTGTTTGCTTTCACTTTTTTCCTTCCAGCAAAACCTTCCACAGACACAGATTTGTGTTGAGATCCAGATTAACAGAATAAAGGATTTATTTGGATCCTGAAACAAAACAACTAATGTATTCCAATCTTAGTCGGATATCAACGTGTCTGCTGCATGCGTACTAGAGAGCATACTGCTTTGTAATGCCCACTGCCATGACCTCTCAGTCTGTCTAGGTCTAGGAGTTGTCATGTGTCTGTCTGTGTTTTCTGGGTCCCTGCATTGGCCCCCGTGCAGCAGCTCTGTCTCCACCGATCAGTGCATGTCCCCCCACACCGATGCTCATGACGCTGATGATGTTCTGTGGGTATTGTTTGTACAGCTGAAACAGAGCGACAGGGCACCGACCATCTGGATTTGGCCGGGATGCCACAGAGGTCAGCTAACAGCGACAGCACGCACACACTCCCCACGACCCCAGAAAGCAGGAAAAAATCCAAAGGAATAAAGAAACTCTTTGGAAAGTGAGTAAAAAATGACGCAAGAATCTTTGACTTGATTTTAAGACGAGTAAAATAGACAACACATCAGTCGAGTGATACAAGGAGCTTTTTCACAGTTTATTGAGAGGATATTTTTAATATTTACTCTTGAATGTTTCACATTTTTAGGCTAAAAAGGAGTCAGTCTACCACATTTAACCTGGATGACAACCTACCAGAGGGGGAATTCAAGCGGGGAGGAGTGCGCGCCACAGCAGGACCCAGACTGGGCTGGTCTCGTGACCTCCAACGAGTTAACAAGTGAGTCTGTGAGCATGACTAATAAAAATCAGGAAGTGTTTTCCTCATTTTGAATCTCTGTTGGACGATGAAGCTTAGAGACAATGAGGAGATTTTGACAAAGCAGTCTGTTAGAATCACAAAGACATAAAAATGCATTATCACAGTTATTCTCCTGTCTTATACTGCCGTCATAACTCTGAACATTTTTGCTTTTCTAATTTCTTTTATTGTCTCAGTGACGTGGATGCTCCCTTTGCTCGTTGGTCAAAGGATCAGGTTTGCGACTGGCTGCAGGAGCAGGGTCTTGGTCTTTATGTGAACATGGCTCGTGTGTGGATCTCCTCTGGACAGACGCTGCTACAGGCCTCACAACAGGACCTGGAGAGGGTGAGATGAACCAGAAGAATTTAATAAGTTTACTGACGCTGGCAGACAGGCCGAGTATTCTTGTGCTGAACTTGTTGTTTAGGGCCTGGGGGGTGCTGTGCGTAATTCTCACTCGTCTCCTTGTGGATGTTTCAGGAGCTGGGCATCAAACACCCGCTGCACAGAAAGAAGCTGCAGCTGGCTCTGCAGGCCCTCGGCTCAGAGGAGGAGGATAATAAGGGAAAGCTGGACTACAACTGGGTGACAAGTGAGTACTCGCTGCCAGTTCTAGACATAAGTGGAAGGGCCTGTTTTTGTTGGTTTTGTTAGTGTCTGTTTATTTATATCCACTTTTAATCATTTGTCAGTGTTAATTTTATTTTCTTCTGGCTAAACTTGGCTTTGCACTTCCTCTCAGGGTGGCTGGATGACATCGGCCTGCCTCAGTATAAGACCCAGTTTGACGAAGGGAGGGTTGATGGTCGCATGCTGCACTACATGACAGTGGTGAGTGCTGACAGGAGACATGTCCTCCCTTCACACAGCCTGTGGATAACGAGGCCTGATGAGTCCACTGCCATCTCATGTTAGGATTATTGCTCAAGAGAGTCGGAGTCTCCAGTGGAGGCGGCCTGCTCTCACTCCTGTGATATTTGTGATAATGCTAAAGCCTCTTGTGCTCTTCAAACTTGGATTCTTTACATCAGTTTTTTGCTGCAACAGTCACTGGCTATTATATTTTTGTATGTAGTTTCTGCATCTGCACACTGTGGTCCACTAGGATCAGCATTTCATACATTTCATCATCACCCAAGTCCATTAGAGGCTTCTACTCTACAGGGGCAGTGGTGTTTATGCACAGAATTTGTAGATGGCAACTTACTGCCTGTGTGTGGAACAAAATCCTCTGAGTGACCAGAAAGTAGAATAATAACAAAAACTATGCATCAATGTTTTCCACATCTGTCCATGTGTGTGTCTGCAGTCGAGAACAATCAAGGCTTATGGCTAAATTCTGCTTCTCCTAAATTTTGTTGTTTGAAATTTGCAACAAGTCTCTGATTGATGCTTCTCCCCCCAGGATGACCTCCTTTCCCTGAAGGTGGGAAGCGTCCTTCATCATCTCAGTATCAAGAGAGCTATTCAGGTTCTCCGACTCAACAGCTACGAGCCCAACTGTTTGCGTCGTCGGCCGTCAGACGAGGTGAGTTCAGTTTGACGTACTAATTTTACAATAGACGGCTGTAAGTAAACCTACTCTGCATCTAATTATGATTTTTTCTTGTCTTCTGTCTGTACTTTGTGTCCACAGAACAACATTTCACCTGCAGAGATTTCACAGTGGACCAACCACAGGGTGATGGAGTGGCTGCGCTCTGTGGACCTGGCTGAATATGCTCCCAACCTGAGAGGCAGCGGCGTGCACGGAGGCCTAATGGTGAGAGAACGAGGTGGTCGGTTTACCTACAAAGCAGATCTTCTCCCCAAATGCTCCTAACGCTTCAGCTTCCTGCTCAGGTTCTGGAGCCGCGGTTCAACGTGGAGACCATGGCTCTGCTGCTCAACATCCCCCCCAACAAGACTCTGCTGCGTCGCCACCTCGCCACACATTTCAACCTGCTCATTGGCTCAGAGGCCCAACAGCTCAAACAGGAGTGTCTCGAGAACCCAGACTACACTTTGCTTACTGCCACCACCAAGGTCAAGGTAACGCAGGATCAACTCTCAATAAATATTCTTGATGTGGAGCCAAAAAAAGCTTGTTTCTGTCTTTTCTTTTAAATGTTTTGGAAACGTGTAACATATTTAATCTTCAGTTTTTCTGGAGAAACACCAACATTTTTTAGATGGCAAAGACATATACAGGAAGAGTGAATTGTAGTATATGTGTTTATTTAAATGACTCTGCAGTTGTGTAGTCACTGAAAATGGTCTAAAGTGATTGAAAAGTTTAGAGAGGACCCTGTTTGGTTATATTTAAAATGTGTTTGTGTCCTCTCCAGCCAAAGAAACTATCATTCGGTAACTTTGGCAGTTTGAGGAAGAAAAAGCAGGAAGAGAACGAGGAGTACGTGTGTCCGATGGACGTGGAGATGCCAAAAGGTCGAAGCTTCCAGAAAGGCTACGAGCTCCAAATCTACGAGGATGATCTTGACAGGCTAGAACAGGTGAGCTAGTGTTTAGAATTCTAGTTTTCTATCTAACTGCAGACTCACCAGCTGAAATCTTCTTTGTGTTGAGGGTCTGAGTTCGTTGAGTTTCTTTTCACAGATGGAGGACTCTGAGGGAACTGTGAGACAGATTGGAGCTTTCTCTGAGGGGATTCAAAATCTGACGGTAAGAATCTGAAGCTCGCCGCAAAGCACGGACTCTTGCTTCATGAGTTTTGTGAAATTAAATATTTTCCTCTCATACCAGAGCATGCTGAAAGACGACGAATTCTTCAAAGAGATTTCAAATTCACCGAACCCCAGCGTAACAGACGACGAGTCCAACGCATGAGACCGTCGGCATCAGACCTGGTCCTGCTGTGAATGAAACTCTGTGCCAACCCCTCTCCACTTGCACACTTGTCTCAACAAATCCCAAGAATGCTCCCGCAGTTCTTTTTTTTTTTTAGTGTTACATTCGAGGAAGAGCCAAAAGTATTACAGCGTCTGTCTTTTTGTGGGTTTTGAACGACGGTGTTGTGAACGCCTGCAGCCCAGTGGCCACTATTACTCCTGAACTTTGTCTCCGTTCCCGTCGTCTGATGTCAGAGGCAACACTTAAGGACAACACCACTGCTCGCCTGCCAGCTGGTTTCTGGAGATGTTTTGTTATATACAGGCACCGTTGTGTTTATGACAGAACTGAAGTGTCAACCAGCAGAAAATGACATCTAGAGAATATAGATTTAATATATGTCTTTGAAATCGCCTTCCGACTGTAGCGGGATTGGAGAGAAGAGATGAACTTTGTAGAGGTAGAAGACTCCATAGAGGTAAAATGCTGAGAATATGTTCCTGTTGTTTGAAGTTAGTGTAAAAAATAATAACTCCGAAACAGCTGCTATGTTTTCTACACAACTGATAATGAAATGATAATGGTCTTATATTTTCTCTTTTTCTAAAGATTTTCAGTAGTACTCCTGCATTTGCACATATACAGTACAAAGCCTGATGGATATCATTGCATGGAATTGAAAACCGACACATTCTTTTAAGAGCTTGTAAACGATTTTAAATGGAAACCTGCTGGCTGACACGCGGGAAGATGTTGCGGCATATTAAGATTAATGAAATGAGATATCGACTGGTTGTTATTCTCTAAGTAATAATATTGTAATGCAACTCGACCACACCTGAAAAGATAGATTGTATTGTTGTTGTTGTTTTTTTTACACTTATCCAATTATTAAGATCAATAAAGTGGTTTAAATACGTTTGTGTTTTCCTGAAGTGGGCAAATTAAATCGTGCTGGGAAGAGGGCGAGCCATTTGGAAGTTGCTCATTTTACTGATGTAAATGTGGTCACTGGGAGTTGAGCAACATGTGTTGCTGCATTGATGTTGTAGCTCAACTTTGGTTTTGTTGCCCGTTAGGAGAAAGCTGGACAAGTTCAAGATGTTAAGGGACAGAATAATGAGGCACTACATGACAACCAATCCAAAGGTAGCCACTGTAGTTAGGATTTTAGACGAGCTAAGTTTAGTTTTACCATAGACTCATTATGATCCAGCCTCTAGGGTCAGCTGGATGTAACAAAACAAAACAAAAAACAGAGGGAAATGGTTCAGGTAAAGCAATTTATTGCTCAGTAGCGTAAATGAACAGAACAGTGAAGAAGATGGAGGATGTTGCTAAAAATCAAAGAACCACACAAAGGTTAACGGAGTAACGAAGCCAGCAAACAAAACCAAACTCACCTCTTTAGTCAAACTTAAATCTAATAGCAACATCCACACATGATAAAAAAAAAAAATAGTGCCTCAAAACACACAATACGAGAACACAGGACACGAGTAACTTGTTCATGAAGTTGCTCAGCTGCTATCAGGAGTCATCGTCTCCACTGAGACTCACATGAAAACTCCCACACCGAGTTAGCAGCAGACACAAACCGAGAGGCACCAGGACTGACTGTTCACACTAAATCCCAGCCAGCCCCGACTGAAAGGTTGCATTTATAGCCAGGTGTGGTGATTGCTGGGGTGGAGGAGGAGAGGTGGTGGTCCAATCCGATGTGACTGGAGGCGGGGAAACAAGGACTGATTAGCTGAGATGACTGGCAGCTGGTGTCCTGGAGCAGCTCTTAGACACAGCTGGACCTACACAGGTCATCTCCACACGTAGTGGTCTACGGAGCATGTCTGGTGACATCGATAAGAAATAAAAATAACTCCTTCCCACGCATTAGTAAATCGTGGCCACGAGTTATTAATGAGTGGGAACGATATAATTATCACACGGTGTTTCATCACAAGAGATCGCAGGACATCGGTGTAGTTCATTCCAAAGTTCAAATCAAATCAAATCAAATCAAAATGCTCCATGTTTCATACAAGAACGCCCGTTATCCTTAATCGACAGCTGGTATGACTGCACTGTGAAATTTGCTCCACAACTTCTCTTGTTTCTTCAAAATTAGTAATGCGAGGTCACAATTTAACTATGTCGTTCCCACGCATTAATAACTCGTGGCCACAATTTACTAATGCGTGGGAATGAGTTATTTTTTTTTCTGATCAATGTCACCAGACGGGCTCTGTAGTGGTCACAAGTCCACGTAACAAAAATGGCACAAACACCGTGGGTCGTAACAGATACTTAAACTGTGTTGCCAGTGACTGGATTATAGAACACAACTGTCCCCAAAAAACATTTTGTGAACTGTGAGAAGACATTTCAAACTGTGCAGCAGGTTTAGTTCTGAATAAGGAGGCTGAGGTAGAACTGGTTTGACTGTTGCACATCTTTTTATTTGAACCCCAATGTCTCAGAAAGGTGTTTCAGTTTTTCTCTGCTTTATGCAGTCGTTTATATTTAAAGTAACATAAGAATAAAAAACTGAAAATACAGTCCAACATCAACTTCAAGTAAGACAATGAACCTGAATCACAGAAGCTGAGACATTTCCTCGTCTGAAGGTTTTGAATCAAAAGTGAACGTATCATGAGTTGCTTGTAGTATCTGAAGTGGCACTTCCGGCTTTTCTCTCCTAATTGTTTCCTCTCTCATTTCTCTCTCTTTCAAAAAAAAAAGCAAGAAAAAAAAAGTGCAGACCAGTAGAAATAACAGTCATCATCCTGCTTGTGAAGTTAAATCTTTTCCTCTCATTTACCAGAGTTCGCTGAAAGATGACACATTCTTTGAAGAGACTTTAAATTCAAGAATTATATTTAATTTCACTGACAGAGCTCAGATCTGGCTTCTGTTTATTTGTGCCTCCTTCTGCTCGTCTATAATTTTCTTTTGCCTCACTGGAAAAGTTTCATCACATCTTTTCACTTCTCTTTGTTTCTTCACTCTTCTTCTTTATCTCTGATCCTTCCCTTCTCTTATCTTTTTCTTTCTTCTTGTCAGATCTCTTCGTCTCTCTTCCACCTCCGAAAGCACATCACTGATGATTCATTATGAGTTTAATGACACATGAAGCCTTTCTGAGAGTTTCCTTCCTGCACTAACACTCCTGATGGTTGGTGTGGAAATATAAACCTATTTGGGGTCAGTACTCACACCAGAGCAACCAGCCCTCCCAAGCTGGAATAAAGAAAT
>NW_007579607.1:64988-69077 GCF_000690725.1 Stegastes partitus | reverse complement strand
CACCAGGACTGCGAGGCAACGATGCTAACCACTGAGCCACCTTGCAGCCCTGTGAAACACATCATTTTTTAGCGTTGTATCTGGTCTCAGTATATTTCTTCACTGAATGTCAGTATATTTCAATTTTAAGAAACATGGAATCAGGATTCCAGCAAACTAAGATAAGTTTTTCACTTCTCCACAAAAGTACTGGTTAACAATAATTTGATTTATAGATACATGGTACTATGGAAAGAGATGTTTTCTGAGCTGTTTCCTTTCTTTCTTTATGGCTGATTTGTTGTGTATTGTAGGAGAGAAACAAGAATCATGTTTGCACTGATGAATCTAATGAACGTTGCTCCTCCACAGCGAGCTCATTCATACCTGGTGAGCAAAGGACAGTCCAGCTCCAACCTGAGGCTGTTCAAGAATCAGCTCAACCTGATCTGGTTCCACCTCTACTACAGACAGAGAAACGCAGGGTGAGATGTGAGACGGTTGTGTCTGTTGATGAAACTCAACATCACATCAGTGTGTGAAAACAAAGTAGTCAGTAGATTTACTGCCGCTGTCTAAGAGATGATGTCAGTGTTTTCTTATGTAATGTCTCTAAACTAAAACATCTCCAGCCTTGACTCCTGTGGATTTGAACACGTCTTTGTTGGAGAGACAAAAGCTGGACCAGAAATCATCGGTTTTCACAACTGGGTCCAGTTCTACCTGCAAGAAAAGAACACGCACTTGGACTACAAAGGGTACAAGGCCAGGGAGCAGGACTTGGTGAGTCAGACACAAGAGCAGCGTTTCTATCTGTGACAGCATAACCTGACTTCATTTCTGAATTCTGCAGCCCGATCACGACGACCACGTCCTGAACCTCCAGTTCAGCTGGCACGGCGTGGTGAAGCCCGTCGGCAGCGCCTTCATCGGGACCAGCCCTGAGTTTGAGATGGCCCTGTTCACCATCGTCTTCCTCATCAACACGGAGAGAAGCACCACGGTGCTGGTCAACATCGACCAGTGTCAGATGGAGCTGGTGGTCATCAGACATGGACGCTCCCTGGGGACGGCGTACCCCAAACTGCTCAGCAGCAACAGCAGACATGTCAGGCAGCGGTCGCACTGATGTGGAGGATCTAGATGTGTCTCTGTTTTCATTTGTGATTCAAAATGATAGCATGTAGGCATATATCTGTCTGTAGAAGATGCTTTTAAAGTCAAATATTTGGTGTCTTGTGCTAGTTTTTTGGGGGAAAAGATGTTCTTCCTAACTTTTAAAAAACCTTTAAATCACTTCTTTGCAGATGGTGCAAAGAGTTAAGTTGTGAGGATGTTGAGGAAATGCATAAAAGTAGCACAAACACATTGATGAACTGCTCCATTATGTTGTTTTATCCTGAATAACTGGCCCTAAATTGTTCTCATGCATAAAAAAAATAAAGGTCGTATTTGTGAGGAACGATCCCGGGAGTGTTATTAGTGTCTGAGCTGTGTTTTACTGCTGCAGCTGCTCCATGTGCTTAAAACTCACTGTTTCTTTGGCAGAATTTAGTTCCAGTGAAAGTCACTGACAAGGAAGTCTGTGGATTATTAAAAGCAAACTTCTGGGGCCAAACTTTGTCCGTCACAGTAGATCCAAGTTATTCAGGGGTCTCAGCGCTGGCAGCTAACTGAATATTCCACTTCTCCAGCTGTGTAAATAGTGTTTTTTTGTTGTTTTTCTTACATAACAGAGAACTGAAGCCTAATAAATGGATATATACTGTGTGAGGCTGTTCAAAGACTCAGCTTTTATTGTTCTGGGAATTTAAAAATCCTGATGCTTTTGAAGTCTTTTGAAACTCAGGTTGCATGTAAATTCTCCTCCAGACGTCTGACAGTCACCAAGACTGAAGTTCTTGTTTTTGTGCCTTAAGATTGGTTCAGGCCTGAACTCTGAGAGGTGCCTCATGATCTCAGAACCTGGATTAGTCAAACCAAATTTATCTTCATGCCCAGAGTTCATCTGGATTTTNCACAGGGTGTGAGCATTGACATTACTCTACATGGCTAATTTAAGGCTTTGCAGTTTTTTTTCCCCCTGAAATTGAGGATAAAATATCTTCAGTCTTACTGCTCCAAATATCCAGCAGCCTCCAGGTCACAGACGACCTCTCCACAGATTTATGTTTGCATTTGCATTTGCACAGCCAACATCACGTGCAGATGTGCAAACTGAGCCCCCAGTTGTTTCTTTTATCGTTGTGCAGTGAGACATGACTGTGATGTCTTTAAACCGTCGTGAAGCTTAAATGTTTCTGAAGTTGTGATAATCACTGCATCAGTTCTTGTGTAAAAGAAGTTCCACATGGAAAACCAACGACTGTATCCTGAACTGAAACGCCCTCTGGTGGTCTGACATGGACCTGGACCTCCTCCCTCCGAAGCCATTCTCAACTTGTCCAGATTTGCCCATCCAGCCCCTGCAGGATGTGAACCACTGGGAGGAGACTGGACCTTCAGCCCCACATATGAGTCAAGACTCTACTGTGGTCCGAGCTCAAAGAGTCGAGACTTTCAAACGCTATCATGGCTTCCAGGTGTGTATTTCTATTTTTGTCATAACACTAAACTAAAAATTGATTTCATTGTTGCAGTGTAAAGATATTCTTTCTTGTGTTTTCCGTAACATTAAACATTAAACTAAATGTCAGAAATGTGTCTCATGTCTGTCACATGCAGGTTCTTTGGACTCCTGCTGCTCTCAGTGCTTCTCAGTGGACTGGATGCATCAAGGTACAGTCATGTGTATAAAATTCTCATATTTCCTACATTTGCATGAGTATTTGTTAGATTACCTCTGACTGACTCTTTCTATAACAGACCAGCTATAAACCAAGAACTATCCAATCTCTTCAACGAGCTGTGGAGGTTGGATGTGAATCGCATGGCGCCCGGGGTCGACTACAATGTCTCCGTCCAGGTACGGCACATTCTCCCATTTAGACGACCCTAATCTTCTGTTCTTACAAAGACTTTGTGTTTGAACTGTTCAGGGCAGAGCAGGTTATGTGAGCCAGGGCAGCCATGTTGTACGCGATCACGCCTCACAGCCTCTGTTCTCCAACGTTAACGAGAACAAACTGAACAACATCACCACTTTCTCCCGTGAGTTTGTCTGAGATTAATCATTTTTCACTTAACATTTGGGTCATTTGCAGGTTTCACCATTAAAATATTGGATTTGTGTGCTTGCAGGCTTCATGAGGCTCTTGGACAACTATGAGCGGTCTACAGGCGTGACGGAACGAGTCACTACAGAGGAGCTGACGGAGATTAATCTCTTCCTGGATGCTGTCTTAGAGACACAAGTCATGAAGGTACACTGACATGTTGCAACTAGCTGCATCTCACACACCCTGGACAGGTTAGTAGCTTCATTTGTTTGCTTTCTCTGGCTTCTCAGTGTAACAGGATGTTGTTTGTGGCGTTGTGAAGTTAATATAAGTAGTTCTGTTCCCCCGCTGTCTGTTGTTTCCTACATTTTGTGGTTTTGAGGCTGCAGCTGAACTCCAGTGGGAGTTTTGTCTCTTCCTGCTGCACTCAACGCATGACTTCATAACGTTAGAGAGAAAAAAAACAACATCTGTGAGCAGCTGTGGAATGCTGCGCCGACCTCCACAGTCTCCCCAAAGAGGAGAAAAATGTGGACATGCAGTGCTTGTTGCATTTGGAAGAAAGACGTGTTTGTAAGACGGACCTGATGACTGTGAGGACAGAGGTCGTGGCTCTGCCTCACTAAAGGACAGATGCACAATTTAGTATTTGGTTCCCTTCGTAAATCAAGTTTGATACAAGATCCACGATGTAACTGCAAGAAATACAGCTTTTAGGATGTTTTATTTTAATAATTGGATGAGGAAATTTGTATTTGTCACATATGCACTAAAATGTGCATACTCAGAATTTAAAAATGGTGTGGGCCTGAAAAGTAGAGGCAAAATATATATAACACATCCATCCATCCATTATCTATACACCGCTTAATCCTCACTTGGGTCACGGGGGGCTGGAGTCTATCCCAGCCAACTTAGGGCGAAGGCAGGTTCACCTGGACAGGTCACCAGT
>NW_007579607.1:53817-63126 GCF_000690725.1 Stegastes partitus | reverse complement strand
TGTTTTTGAATCGTCCTCATTTGTAAATATGGGTGAAATACAGTGAAAGTATTCATTCTGTCCAGCATTCATTCATTCATTCATTCATTCATTCATTCATTCATTCATTCATTCAAGCTATAATTAAACTTGGGATACATCGAAGTGTCTCATTTAGCCAAGCGAGAAAACAAAAAACTTAGGCCCACAAATAAGAAAGATGAAAAGCAATAGTAAAGAAATATTAAAGAGTGAAGTGACTGAATTTTAAAAAATAAATAAATAAAATTGTTGAATTAAGTGAGTCACTTAAAATAAGGAGGGCAATTATGCAATCAGTGGCTGACATTACTTGTCAGATATTAGTATTAGTTTTCACCAATCCCTGTAAAAAACAAACAAACAAACAAACAAACAAACAAACAAACAAACAAAAACACCAAATCGAATTGAATGTGATTCAGTGTTGAAAACCAATAAAAGGGAGGTGAATACTTTTATAATAATTTCAGTACCAGTAATAAATCTTAATGTACAGTCATAAACAGTCCAGTGCAGTGGGATAGATGATTTAGTGCTGTAAAAGAAACTAATGTTTGACACTGTTTAACAAGACACATACATTTTGATTGCAGCAGATGAATCATCCACAGTTATTGTTAATGCAGATGCCAATTCTTCTGTTCTCTTGTTTGTTTACTTATATTTTAAGCTTATTATACGGTCAGACTGTATATTTTTTAGTATGGTTAAATTGCATATTTTGTAGCTTATTACATGTTTGTCTTAAATATTTTTTAGTATGTAAATTTTTTCAACTGTGTTTTTTTAATGAGGTTTCGAGAGAAACGCAATTTCAGTTTTCTTTTTGTGTACACGTGTAACAGAACTGACAAAGCGACTTTGACTTGACTTGACTGACTTTGACTAATTGATTTTAATTTGGGCACCACAAACTTACTGAAGGCGGAACTCTTTATTTTGGTTCCGCCCGCCCGCACGGAGGTTTTACGGTGGGGCACCGTGGAGGAACACATGCTCGAGGCACTTCCGACGCCGTTTATCAACACTGACAGTATTGACAGAGTTTAATGTGTGTGCCGCTGAACGGTGGCGTCAACCATGGAGGTCCTGGGAGGAGAGTTTAGCGACATGAGTCCTCAGGAGCTGGCGGCTCCTGTCAACACTGTGGCGGTGAGTTTGAAGGAAGCAGGACGGAGAGTTTAGCACCACGAGCAGCGAGAAGCTAACGTGGCTATTAGCACAGAGCAGCAGAGTGGAGGTGGAGGTGGACAAGGCTGCTGCTGGTGCATGAGTGTCTGTAGTGTTGTTGTTGTTGTTGTTGGCACAATATAGTTTATTTATTTACTTAGTGTGAGCAGCAAGTCATAACTTGAGAATAAAACGTGTAGCTTCAAGTAAACTGATGACAGACTTCAGTGAAATCTGATGTTATTTGTCTTTTTATTTTTGCAGGAAAAATGGAAACTGTTACCAGCCTTCCTGAAGGTAACAGAACAGCTTTGCTCATATAAATCTGCAAACATTGGTGGGAGAAATGATAGAAATGCTCTATCATATCCTGGTGTGTGGGATTTTACATCACTGTATTCATTTATAACATTTTGTGCACTTCCTTGAATTTAACTAAGATTTTTTGGGGGATAAAACTGCAAAATAGGCAAAGTATGTTTTAGACACTAAATAGATTACCTGATCAGTCAATAAAACTCTTCACCGTAATGAAATAAACTAAAACGTGTATCTAGAATCTCTAAAAAGTAATCGCTGTGTATCAAAGTTACACATTTAGAAATGGCATAGAGATAATTTGCATAGAGATGATTTCTTCAGGCCTTAATCCTCAGAACCCCCCTCAGTTTTTTTGTTCCTGTCACGTTTTTTCCTCACCAATATTTCACGGCAGCATAAAGTCTTGTACCTCTATAGAAACAGCTCAACCATGACTAGAAGTAGAGGAACAGAATGTCTGATGTGCGGTATAACGTAGTTATAATGCCATAGCATAGTATGTATTTATGTTTTATTTATTTGTTTAAAAAAAAAAGACAAATCCTGGAGTCAGCATGGGAAATGTTTTTCACAGGTGTCACCAACACTGTAGAAATGCTAAGTGAGATATTTTATTACTTACATTTTACATACATGTTCGAACCGGAAACCAAACATGGAACGCCGCATTCTGCAGGTTGACAGGGCTGGTTTTAGAGATTTATTACATATAAAACTTTGTCATTGGTACACTGCAGCATTTTGCTCATGATATGTCATCCAGCATATTTAAAAAAAAAACAAACAAAAAAAAAACTCTATTTTCTCCAGAGGGAGTCTTTAAACTACATATTGCCATGAAACACTGTCGTTCATTTACTTGAAGCATTGCCCATAATGACCTCATACACCCGATCCATGCTGAGATATCTCCCACCTAAAACTGTAATTAACAATTATTATCAGTTAGTCTGTAGACTATTTTTTTGACGATCATTATTAATTATTTAGCAAATGTCAGAAAAAACTTCGACATCTACAAATGTAGCTTCTGTCTTAAATTAAAATGTCCTTCCTTTAAAATGATCCAACACAAAGTAAAGCCGTGTGACAGGGACCTGATACGAGGTCTGTGTCTCATCATTCATTTGAACACAACATACATCTCACACCATGAACTCTACTTATCCATAACTTTCCCTTTTCTTGAGTTTTTCACGTGTCGTGTGTTTTGCAGGTAAAAGGTTTGGTGAAGCAGCACATCGACTCGTTCAACTACTTCATCAACGTGGAGGTAAAACACGACCCAGACATGAGCGCATGTTACGAGTGTTTCAGTTGCATCTTGATTTCAATGTTGTGTTTTCTTTCCAGATAAAGAAAATTATGAAAGCAAATGAGAAAATCACAAGTGATGCTGATCCGATGTGGTACCTGAAGTAAGTCACCAAGTAGCCACATTACCGAACTCCTGACGGAGACGCTGAACGTTTCAGATACAGGTTTGAGTTTAAAAGAAATCTAAAAGACATGTTGTGTTTGCAGATACCTCAATATTTATGTTGGCATGCCTGACGTTGAAGAAAGCTTCAACGTGACCAGACCGGTCTCTCCTCATGAGGTGAGTTCCATCCTCTGTATCACTATCGTCCAACACAACAAGTTACTAAAAGGACAGAAAGTTCATTAACAACAATTTATTAAGAATGCAGCAGTGGACAGTATTGCTGCTTCTCAAATGTGAGTTTTTTTTCCTGTTTAAAATCATTGTAAGTTAAGTATTTCTGGGTTTTGGACAGTTAGTAAAAATCCTTTGAGTTTTAAGGGCGCATGATGCATATTTTCTAGATATTTTGTGGAAGTTTCATGGATCATGTGTCACATTGCTGACTCAAATACAAGAGTTTTTTTTTCCTGTATAGGAGTTGATTTTTAAAACCACATGGCTTCATAACTATGACACTTTATGTACATGCGTTTTTAAAATCCATCTTTTGCGCAGGCTAATTTTGCACACTGGGGACCTATTTATTTATCTTATTTTTATTTTATGTTGTATATTTTGTTTTATATTTTATGTGAGCTTTCAATGTCGGGTGTCTTGTGGGGTTGTCTGTGTTTTTCTTTTAATGTAGCTGCTGTAACAAGTAATTTCCTGTAAAAGGATCAGTGAAGTAGCTATCTTCTCCTTAACCAGTTCTACTAATTTAGATTTCATTGACTTCAGCATAATCGGTAGTTTTGTTTAGAAAATGGTCTGAAATAAAACCAAAATGCATCGATTTCTGTCAAACTAGTTAACACAGACTCATTGTCTTGTATGAGGACCAATAACAATAATATTAATAAATCTATATGTAAATGAACAGTTAGCTGTTGCCCTAATGGGGATGTTTTTGGCAAAATAAACATATAATACAATGAACCTACAACGTTGCAGCCTTTTTCAGATGACGTGATGCAGTTGAGAACAGACTGTTCGTGTTTACACATCCACATGTTGGATGTTTTCACACTGATGAGCTCATCATTGGTTTCCACAGTGTCGTCTCAGAGACATGACCTACTCAGCGCCCATCACAGTGGACATCGAGTACACCCGCGGCAGTCAGAGAATCATTCGTAACGCGCTGCCCATTGGAAGGTATCTGATTTTTTTCTTATTTTATGAACACATCTCTAATCTTTACGTTCAAGTCTCGCCAGCAAACAACAAATATTTTCCACTTAACTGCAGAAAAATGCTCCCATCTGTTTCTTTCCATTTTTCTTTGTTCACTTGCAGTTTTCTGCACAGCAACAATTCTATTTTACTGCAGCAGCTCTCATGTTAACATATTTAATTGTGCTGTCGTCAGGATGCCGATCATGCTGCGGAGCTCCAACTGTGTTCTCACAGGAAAGACGCCCATGGAGTTTTCAAAGCTCAACGAATGTCCGCTGGATCCAGGTACATAAAACAGTCACCTCGAAGCTAATCAAACACACGATCTTAACGTCAAACTATCTAACAATGATTCTGTAGAAGGTGATTTGCTGCCAGTGGCTCTGCTGTTTAACTGCACCGTGTTCTTTTCATTCACAGGAGGTTATTTTATTGTGAAAGGTCAGGAGAAAGTCATCCTGATCCAAGAACAGCTGTCTAAGAATCGAATCATCGTGGAGCAGGACAGGAAGGGTGCAGTCGGAGCCTCGGTGACCAGGTACTGAAACATCTCCGGTAACCAGTGACAGAATAAAAAATCTATTTTATTCAACTAAGAATAAACTGTATGAAACCTCAAATGCACAATGTCAGTGAGTCTCAGCCAAGTAATTATTTAAATTGCCGTCAGGAAATCCAACTTCTTTTTCCTTTTCGAAGTCAGAAATTTATAAAAGACTTTACTGTGGATGTTGACAGGAGTCAAATCAAACAAAAAAGCTTTTCTACTATCGAGGAAACAGATTTTAGGATTTTGTCTGACTTTTACCTTCCAGATAGAAAGATTCATCTCTTACAGTCTCAGTAATTTAATTCTCCTGTAGTGAAATATATACAAGTGCTACAACATGAATTTAAGCTGATAAAAGACAATGAGTCACTGTTATGACCTGAAAGTGTCTCATGTGTCAGGAGCAAGAAAGACATTTTTTCTATTAGAAGTTCTGCTGTTCCTGTGTTCTCAGTGTTCCCTTATTTTATATGAAACGTCTCATGTTCTCTTTCTCTCCTGTTCATTCCAGCTCTACTCATGAAAAGAAAAGCAGAACCAATATGATTGTAAAACAAGGCAGGTTCTACCTGAGACACAACACTCTGTCTGAGGACGCTCCCATCGCCATCATATTCAAGGTACGGGCGTGTGTGCTGCCGAGCGTCCAGCAGGTGGCGCCGCAACACAGCGAGATGATTTCAGATGAAGTTGTTGTTGTTTTTGATGTTGTCGCTCCACACCCTGAACTAAAGACGTTTCTGTTTCCTGTATCTGAACATGTAGAAGTCTGGTTTTGTTTCTCTTTAACCGTCTCTGAGACATAAATAATAAGTGCCTGTACTTGGAGGTTTTCATTCAAGTTATTTAGAAGTCAGTAGTTGTTCAACAGATTGATCCTGTGCTCAGTTAAATGTCACTCAGACAGCTGGTGTCATGAACTTCTCCCCCCTCAGAGGACCAACCTCTCCAAACATGTTACCTTGTGAGCGTCAGGTGTCTTCATCTACAGTTGTACATCCTGGGTGACTTCTTCACCGCCTCTGTTTGGCAGCGGCTGCAAAAAAACGCCTCAGATCCATTGTGGGACGAACGCATCAGTTCCCACAGCTTCACATTTCCATAAGCAAATGTCAGACGACCTTATGACTCCCGGTTCACCTCTCCCTCCCTGCAAACACACTTACACGCCGCCTTGTGTCTCCTCGTCTTGTTCTGGTTACAAAATGTCTCCTGTGTGTTTGTTCAGCCGCATGAGGCCTTCATCTGGATAATCCAAAACTCAGATGGATTTTTATGTTACATCAGATTCTCTTCCCCGCATCCTTCACATCACATCACACCGTTTGCTTGTTGTTCGCGCAGGGTATGGGCGTCGAGAGCGACCAAGAGATAGTGCAGATGATCGGTACCGAGGAGCACGTCATGGCCAGCTTCGCCCCGAGTCTGGAGGAGTGCCAGAAGGCCCAGATCTTCACACAGACTCAGGTACCTCCATGTCTGATGGAGCTGAGAGGTGCAAATCAATACTCAGATTACTCCACTGTACACAAGGAGTCATGGTCAACCGTAGGAGGGAGCTTTCATTTTTTATAAATATTATTGAAACTAAATGTTCACAAAGAAAGTCAACAGAAAGGGAAAGAAAAAGAACAGAACATGCGCCACTAACTGTGAAAAGGATGTTTATCAGGCAGTTTTATAAATAGACAGTTTGTTGTGTTGTGGGAAACTCTGGGATCCAGACCTTGACCCATGTCTATCAACATTTCTGGAACTTCTTCATTAAAGGAACAGGTCAACATTTTTGGAACTGCACGTACTGCCTTTCTTATTTAGAGGCAGACAAGAACATTGATGCTTTTCTCCTACCTGGATGATGATAAATGTGAATCTACAGGCAGCTCCTAGTTAGCTTAGCTTAGCCTGAACGCTGGAAACAAGGAATCAGGTAGACTGACTTTGTCCACATGTAAGAACATCCATCTATTTGTTTGTTTGTTAATTTAAAAGGATCCCCATTAGTTGACACCAAGACGTCAGCTGGTCCTCCTGGGGTCCAGACGATAAAATATCAAAACCAAGCAAGTTAAAATAAAAGAAAAAACAAAAACAACTAAAACACACAACAAAAATAATTGAAATAATTATAGAAATGCATTGAAAAATACCTAAAAAAATAATACATAGAATATAATACATAAAAATCTATAAACAATAATATAATATAGACTAATACATAGACATATACACACATAAAAATACACAGAAAACACTTATTTTCTTAAAACATCCGTCTATTAGCATCTCCAAAGCTCAATAACTGGAGTCTCATCTTGTTGCTGGTAAACCTGACGGTGACGGTAAGACATTATAGGATCTTGTTATTCTCCGTCTTTGGTCTTTATACAGATTTAGCAAATAAGATGAATTGTGGCCTTTAGAGATTTAGATTTATTTTAGAGATTTCATTACTGTGCCCTCGTCTCCATTCCTGTTGCTTGCGCTGAAACGGATTATTTCCATCGTGGACTAATCTGATGGGTGTTCGATTAATCAATGAGTCGCTTCGTCCATAGAAGTCAAAACGTGGTGAAAAACGTTGATCGGTGTTTCCCAAAACCAAAGATCTTTTGTCCGCAACCAAAAATATTCAGTTTAGTGTCGAAGAGGAGCAAAGAAGCAGAAAATATTTAAATTTAAGAAGCTGTAACCAGAGAATTTAGACTTTTGATACTTGAAAAATGACTCTGTTTGCAATTATTTTTATAGTTGTCCCCTAATCATTTAACTGATTATTCACCTCAGCTCTACTTGGTGCTAATCTAAGCTAACCGCACTCACAATCAGCTTATTTTTTCTCAGCAAGAAAGCGCGCGTGTATCATTATTTAAAATCACAACAAAAAAAAAATCAAATTGTTCAAAGCAGCGACTGTTTTGTGTAAAACTAAAATCCTGTCGTTCATTTGGTTAGTTTTTGAATCACACCCTGCTCAGAATAAATTCATTTGGACCGTTGAAATGTGTGACGCGGTGAGTTTACAGCGTGATGCGGCTGGAAGTCTATAAACAGCAGCGTTGAATCATCAGTCAGCTCCATTAACTTCATCTGAAGAGCAGGATGTGGAGACGCAGAAACGAGCGGCTGCTGTCTGTTGACAGAAGGTATTTCCTTTGTTTCTCTGAGATCAGATGACTAAGGTTTGGTCGTACCAGCCAGTTAAGTCATGCTTTTCACGGGTTATTCAGGAGGCCCACGTGTTTTCTTTGACATCTACAGATGAATGCGATCGGCCAATTTGTTTTTCATAAAGATTATGTTGTTAGAGGAACCACTGATGCATTGATGAGGCCATATTTGCTTCCTAGCAACCGGTCGCCGCAGCTCTCATGTTCCTCTGTCTGCCAGCCTCCATGATGTCTTTTCATGGTATTCATTGGGTCATTGTGCTGTGGACAATGAGGCCTAAATCTATATAATTAAAGGCAGATAAGGCTTAAGAAACATTGTTATCAGATTATGATAAGTAATCTGCCCAGCCCAAATTTGACCGTCATCTTTTTTTAGGGATGTATAGTCAGACACCAGAATGTGGAGGCAGGTGACTTCATCTCATCATTCATGTTTTCACTTCTCTGATTTAGATGATTTTATGGTTTTTACACCTATTAAATGTAGATATGTTAGTGTATTTTATGGGCTGTGCGGGGCAGGGTGGGTGGTCCAGGACAAGGTCTTCAGTCTCATTAACCTCTGACCTTCTCAGAGGCTGCAGCTGGTTCAGGTGTGTGTGTGGGTGTGTGTGTGTGTGTGCATGCATGGGGATGTGCGCCCTTTGTGATTCACTTGACCCACCACGAGCCTGATGCATGCGCTTCCTCTGGAAAATTCAACACACGTTAATCTTTGTACAACATTAACGTCTAACGCCTTTAATTGCAGCGTTTGGTTGACGTATTGCTCGTTTAACAGGCAGAGTATCGAACCCTTTGAATCGAGCTTTGCCCGTAGCATTGATTATTGAAAACTGCAGGACATCATAGTGTCTGAATGGTGCAAGATGTTCCTGTTTGTATTTGGCCTCACACCTCTCTTGTGTGACCTTTACTCCGTTTCTCCTTCTTATCCGTCACTTCTCTACAGTCGGACATCAAAAGATGACAAATTGGCCGAAAATTTTAGATGAGAAGTTTTCACCAAAAGCTTTGCTGGAATCATAGAGCTGTTGTTTACTGAGTTGCACTGCAGTATAAAGTCGTACACCTCTATGGAAACAGCACAACCATGAGGAGTAAAGTCAAGAGAACTCAACAGCGTCCGATATGTTTAGTTAATTTTCCTGACGAACGGCACGAGATTAGTGAGAACATCCTCAAAAGGGCGAAAATATGATGATTCTGTTTTCTTTTTGCAACTTCTGGCTCTGATAAATGTAAATAAATAAATGTAAACCATTTTTTAAGAAAACAACATCATCAGAGGGTTAAACTCATTCATCAAGTCCTTTAACATGTTTTATCAGATTTTAAAAAGTTGAAAAATGTTGATGTTTTCCTCTTCATCAGATTATTGGGCTAAAATATTTGTTAACTTAAATCCAACCCACTCAAAGGATTCTCAT
>NW_007579607.1:42448-48347 GCF_000690725.1 Stegastes partitus | reverse complement strand
CATCTGAAAAAATCAGATCTGTGTTGCTCAGACTGTCATGAAAGGATCAGATACAGGTCGCATTGGGGACCACTTGGGTCACTTCAGCCTGCTGTCTGAACGTAGACATAATGTTCTTTCATCCCTGTGATGGTTAAAGTCCAGCAGGTCTGTACAGCTGAACTGAGCCACATGTCTCAGCTCTTGTTGAGTAGAACAGATGCAACTGAAATGTCTTTAAAGCCCATAAAGTATTGCTGCAGTCTGATCTGATGTGGTTCTGTGTTGTCGTGTATTCCCACACTGATAACATCTGGTGAAACTCGTGCGTCCGTAGGCCTGCGGTCTGGTGAAGAACTTGGCGCTGATGACTCACATCACCACCGACATGGAGGACGGTCCCATCATCAAACTGGCCTTCAACCTCGGCGTGGAAGACGTCAACCTGCTGTGTGGAGAGGAGCTCTCCTACCCGAGCGTCTTCCTCGTCTTCCTCAACGGTAGAACTCCTCCGCACCAGTAACGAATAAATAAACACACAGAGAGAATTAACACTGGGGGCTGTTGCTTTAGATCACTTGAAAAGAAAGTCTAATCCTGCCCTTTTTGAATGCATTGCTTGTGAACATGAAGGGAAAAACATTCTGTTTAGTTTACAGAAGGTAATTTTGTGTTTTGCAGGGAGGCTGATAAGTCATTAATTTCATGGCAGCAGTAGGTATTATTCTTGAGTCAAAACTTGGCCCCTTAATTACTGTATATGTTTGTCTCGCCACTGATAACTGTCAAATTATATTAGCTGCCATACCATTTAATTAGTTGGTAGCAGCAGGTGTCAAAGCCCTTCAGAGTGTGTTCGCTGCAAATGTGCCCTCACACAGAGGCAGAGCACAGTGTCTCCTCTGTTCTCCACTCATTTGTCTGTCAGGCTTGATATGAACAAACCCCTGCAGGCAGTTTGAGCTCTGCTTTCTCCAGTCGTCGAGGTTCAGAGTAGCACCGCTGCGTATCAGAAACCGCCTGTTTCAATCCTTCCCTCCACGCAGAGTTTGTGGATGTGAGTTTTGAGTCAGAAATTAAAAATCAGCCGCTGCGTTGAGTTGATTAATCGTGAATTGTGATCCTTTAAACAAGTGAAAATGTCCGAAATTTCTTGTCGCAGGTTAATATAAGACTGAATTTGCTGTTATTCTTTGTCTTGGGTGATAGTAAATGGAGCATCTTTACATTTTAGACTGAAGATGTCCATTGCGAGAGGCCTGTTTTACTGTTGTTCTCCAAAAAGTAAACAAAATATCACATCACTGGTTGCCACATTTGCTCATTATTTGATGAAACAAGGAAATAAATAGTACTCGTTCGTTGTCGGACTCCTCTGGCTCGCACAAAATCACAGAAATAATTAACTGTAAATCAATGATGTATTCCTGTAACCAACGCCGTCCGTCTGTTTCACCTCCACAGGTAACATCCTCGGTGTGATTCGAGACCATCATAAGCTCGTCAACACCTTCAGACTGATGCGCAGGGCGGGTTTCATCAACGAGTTCGTGTCCATCTCCACCAATCTGACCGACCGCTGCGTCTACATCTCATCTGACGGAGGGCGCCTCTGCAGGTGGGCTGGAATATAAAATTAAAAAAAGAATAAATACTGATGATACACAGTGTATGTATACACCAACCAGGGTTCAGTGTTTGTTCATTATCTTATTCTGTCCATAGACTGTATAAAAGATGGACGTAGCAACCGGCCCTGAAAAATGAAGCCAACCCNCATGTACAGCACTTTTCCAAGGTTACCAATACTTTAATGCTCCAGTTCTCCAGTTTACTAGTCACCTTTTTAATTTGCTTTACTTCTGACTTCTTTAAATCAGACAATAATCAGATTTTGGCTCTGATAAATGGTGTAAGTTTGATGATTTTTTGATATTTTTTATTTATTTTTTCTTTGTTGTGGTGTCAAGCGGTTTCTTAAAAAATGCTATATAAAACAAATGTCTTGTTGTTGTTGTTGTTGTTCTTCTTCTTCTTCTTCTTTTTCTTTTTCTTATTATTATTATTTAGGAAAAACAACATGCCTTCCAAACCTGTCACTGGGTTTTGGGGTTCAAAGGGTTGAATTTTATATTCAGGGTTGATTTCAGAAGCCCAAACCTGAACTTTTAATGTACTTTTCCTATGGGGATCAATAAAGAATGATCTTTTCTAAAAGAATAGTGTAGTTTCTAAAAAGCCAACACGTGCTTTCTTAGCTGCTCCCACAGCTTCTGTTGAAGAAAGCTGCAGTTTGATGTTAACAGATGGAGGCTCAGTGATGATTTAATCAACGCATCCAATCAAGACATTGAACGCACCAGCATCTGGGTTTTAAGCCTAATTAATGTAATAATGTTAGATTTTAAAGGTCAGGTTTTACCTTTTAGTCATGAAAACGGGTTAGCAGGATGTAAATAGCTCATATGGTCAATGATAGGTAGTAGATATAGTGAACACGTGGCTTTGCTGTTTCCTGTCAACAGGGCAACTGGTCTCTGAAGAGATTCAAGATGGACCGTCAGGGGGTCACCCAGGTTCTGTCTCGGCTCTCCTATATTTCCGCTCTGGGCATGATGACCAGGATCTCATCCCAGTTTGAGAAGACCAGGAAGGTCAGCGGTCCTCGATCGCTGCAGCCGTCGCAGTGGGGGATGTTGTGTCCGTCCGACACCCCTGAAGGAGAGGTGAGCCTCGACAGCTAGGCCTGGTCTGTCAACACAGTCCGAAGGTTACACAAAGACAGACGCAGAACCAAACAGCTCTCCATGTTGGATTGAATGTGCAGCCTACTGGAAGACTAATATGCTATAATAGTAAAGATAAGAATTAGGGTGACAACAAGTATTACTATTTGTTTCTGATTCATTTCTTAAATAACTGTTTAGTTGTTTAGTCTACACAATATCAAAAAGTAGTAAAAAAAGCATTGAAAGATAATATTTAACAACCACAAGCCTGCACATCTGAAAAGCAACAAGTTATGGCAAAATATAGTTTAAATATGATATTATTTGATAGAATATTACAAGTAAACAATCACCTCTGNTAAAAAGTTGAAAAATGTTGATGTTTTCCTCTTCATCAGATTATTGGGCTAAAATATTTGTTAACTTAAATCCAACCCACTCAAAGGATTCTCATATCTCTTGGCTTTGACGAGTTTTCTGGTTTGATATGATTCTGAAGAAGATTTTTTTTTTTTAAAAAGTAAAAGTGACGTCAGGGGGAGCTGCATCATGATGGAGAATATCAGAATCAGAAATACTTTATTTATCCCCGAGGGGAAATTCTTTCTTGTTACATGAACATTTCCCGCCCAAGAATACAGATAGAAATATAATCGAGTTAAAAAAAAAAAAAGGAAGTACAGGAAATATCAAAATAGAATAAAAAAAGAATAGAATAGAAATACTTTATTAATCCCCAAGGAGAAATTTTTGTTGTTACAGCACAAAGATAAAGTTACCACCATCATAAATACAGATAAATAATAAAACATAAACAATAAAAATATAAAATGTACAGTAAGTGTAATATGTCAAGTAGAAAAGTCGTGTGTGGAGTGTAGTGCAAAGAGTAGAGTGCAACAAGAGGACAGCAGACGTGTGCGAAAGACAATTTCAATGACAAAAAACCCCAAACATATTTACACATATATATATATATATATATATATAGAGTTAAGGTGCAGATTGTATGATTTGCTCTTTGAAGGCTCTCTGACATGTTTTCGCTTTAGATTGGGCGGATTGTTGGTGTGTAGATTCGGTTTTCTAAATTTAATGCAAAGTTTGTGACATAATGTTCCCGTAATTAAAGAATCCAAAATTATTATTCTGGTTTGAATTTCCCAACTTAGGTGCAACATCGATGCCAATATTTGTTTTAAGCAGCAAACTTTTCCAATACTAATCACAGATACAGACTTAACCTGGAGTTTCTCATCTTAGCGTCCTTTTAAGGTTGTTTTAAATCTTTTTGTGGTTGTTTAGCGTCTCTGCGGTTGTTTCGTGTCTCCCTGGTTGTGAGGAGTTAATTGTTCGTTTATAGGTTTCTGCTCCCTGACCTTTGCTGTGTCTCTGTCTTTCAGGCTCTCAGGTATCTCGGGAACAAAGTGAGGCGACAGCGCATGTGGGGAGGCCCCAAGAAGACCAAGATGGAGGAGGCCAGAGAGCTGCTGGCGTCTCTCATCCTCACACACGTGCCTGTACGTACACAGACCAGACATCCACATTGACCTCCACACTAAATACTCATCACATCATATGTTGTCTGCAGGTCAAAGAGTTTAACTTTCGGGCGAAGTGCATATACTTGGCCGTGATGGTTCGGAGGGTGATTCTGGCTCAAGGCGACAACAAGGTGGACGACAGAGATTACTACGGCAACAAGCGTCTGGAGTTGGCTGGACAGGTGAACTTCTACACACCCACGTCTGTCAATTTACTGTTTAATCCTCCTATTTTGTCATTCTTTATATTAAAAGACCCAAACATCAGCTCCTTTATGTTCACTTCATTTGTTAGTTTGATGGACTGTAAATGAGTCCGGTTCTGACATTAAAGGCTTCCTGTTGAACTGGGCCGTTTTCATTTCACTCGTTTCCGTAAAGCAAATGCCGTATACTGCCCCCTTTTTCTTTACTCACAGAGCTGCTAGAAAACAAAACGGGCTGGATGCGTGTTAACAAACGTGCCCAGAAATACGGCGGCAACGCTCACATGCCTCAGTGGGAACGGATCACAGCGCTGCACCGGAGGACAGCGCCGGCTCCGGCCCTGATCTCTCACCTGCATCTTTGTTCCTGCCACCTTCTTTTTAATAAGACTCTCATTATTTCCCCTCAGCTTTGTTTTTCCCCTGTTTTGTTTTCGAACACCACCACCCTCCCCTCCACCTCCACCTCCTCCCTCCCTGTATTTCAGCCTGGCTTTGTCAGGAGAGAGATATGCGGTGGCACCAAAATCCCGAGGATGTGGAAGCATGGGGATTTTTCAGCACCGTGACAATAGAAATGCTGCCTTGACTGGAGCGATTGAGCTAATCCGCAGGCCCGGCTCTGATAATGTAATTACGGCTGTCTTAAGGCCTTTAATTTCCCCCCCAACCTGCTCTGTGTAAGGAGCAGGAGATGGGGAGGAGGGGGGGGGCGCACAGAGCCCTCTTTCAATAGGGGGCTTACACACTAACAACGCCAGCAATCTCCTCACTCTCCAATTATGGTTCCCTGACATTCAACTAATTGGCCTGGCTGCGCAACGGAAGCTTAATTTCTTTATTAATTTCAAGCAGCGCTGCCTGTTTGTTTTGATGTATGCTAATGCACAGGGTGGGTGGGGGTTGTGAGAGAGGTTGCCTCCTGTAGGCCTGGCGGAGGAGGACAGGGACCTGGGACAGAGGCCAGGTCAGGCTTATTTGTAAGCCGGCACACCTGGTTATTAAATCTGACGGTAAACGCACCTCAGCGCTGATTAGAGACGCGAACATGCGTGGCGGAGACGCGAGAAGACACGAGGACGGCTGACGAGCGAATAAGAAGTTCTCACTGTCTGTGTCTCTTCCAGCTGCTGTCTCTGCTGTTTGAAGATCTGTTCAAGAAGTTTAACTCTGAGCTGAAGAAAATCGCCGACCAGATCATCCCCAAGCAGAGAGCAGCTCAGTTCGACGTGGTCAAGCACATGCGGCAGGATCAGATCACTAACGGCATGGTCAATGCCATATCCACGGTGAGTCAGAGACCATGAATACACAGAAGTAAGTGAATGGGGAGGAAGAAAAGCTCACCTGCTGGAGCCTTGTTCAAAGCCTGTTGCTAACAAACATCTGGCACACAGAGAAACCTTTGATGCAGAGTGTCAGCTCCGTCTTTTAGCTCTGT